>NC_012874.2:28762924-28908848 GCF_000003195.3 Sorghum bicolor
TCTTATAATTTGGTCGGTTCTGTGACACTCCGGAAGTACGCATCCACATATATCCTCCCATTTCTATCTCCAGAACCACCCAAAAATATTCTACTCCTAATCTGGGAGAGAATAGCCAAAAACATTTCTGTTTTTCCCTGTGAAATAAATGCTCAAGCTATCTTGGTTACTGCCACTTGCTATGTTATTTCAGGAGATGAGTGCTCTAAAAAAAGAGAGAAGATATGATGAAATAAAAAGGGGCAAGTCCCCAGAACCTTGAAAGAAAGGAAAAAGTGAGACGAGAGGTAAAAATGGACAAGTGTCCGACACTAGAATTAGGGATACAAGATACCCACCTGAGAGAAAAGAAAAAGAAAATATAGAGCATCTCATTCTCCTCAAAAAGTTTCAAAAGAGCAAGAAAGGTATGTATCCCCTCAAAAGAGCACAAGTAGAATTAGACGTTCACCACTGTTATCACCATCATCACCATACACCATTCATTCGCCACACATGCACATCTTGATTTGACTTATTGACTTGTTCTTCTCGATCCATAGTTTGACTATGCAATAAATGTCTTGTAAGTATGTATTAGCTGTCTCCCACCTATGAGCTCCAGATATCAAAACCTTATTAGAGAAGGGTGAGAGAGAAGGCAATGCCACTATGCCTCATACCAAAAATACCACATACTTTGAGAGAAGGCATACACCATTACTGCCATGGTTAGGATCCAGAAATACCACAAAAGAGAGACTAGAGAGAGTCATACAAGGAATCTCTGAGTTTTATTTGAAAATCTGTAAAAACTCCAGAGCTATTGTTAATCGAAGAACAAGAGACATGGCGCTTGACTAGACCGTTCTATCTTTTAACTGCTCAAGACACAAGTGATGGTTGCAAGCCCCATGGTGGAAGATAAAATGAGTAAATTTAAATCTTAACATTTTACCCTCACCCAGAGATGAGATCTTATTTGAACGCATGTGTACCTTTAAGGCATGAAACCACTGCAGAAACTCTTGAGTCCATCTTTGCTCAGGGACAAGCAATGGTTAAGCTTGGGGGAGCTTGTTGACGGTCCTTAATGCTCACATTTAACCATCAACTAATCATGGAAAAAGACTTATATGCAACCAACACCCAGACTTAGGGTTTTACCTGACAGAATTCCATGAGTTTTTGTGTTTGTCTATTTCTGCAGGGGGTTATCAGGAAATACGGAAGAAAGGCCCACACGTCGGGTTTACATAGAGATATTAATGTGCCGCGCAATTTTCTATCATCTAGAAGACTCCAGAAGCCACGGGAACGAAGCGGAGGCAGAACGGGGCCTGGCCCAGGGCGCTCGCCCTAAGGACCAGGGCGCCTGCCCTCCTATAGTGTCTAATTTGGACCCGTTCGCGGCTCACGCTCCACCGACCTAAAGGATCAAGGAAAACCGTGCGATTAATGTCAGTTTGATCCGACGGCCCAGATTCATCTAAAAAGACTATATAAGCAAGGCCCCTAGCCCCTGGATATCATACCTCTTCTACAAAATCAAAGCTAGGGTTTCAATTATTCATCCAAGTAGAGAGGATCCATCTAGTTCATCTAGTTCTAGTTCTCCAAGTTCTTCAATTCATAATTCTTGAGTTCTTTAATTACTTTTATTTATATTCAAGTTATTTATTGGATTCCCGCTTGCATCAAGTGCTCTAGTCTTTATAACGTTAGAGTAGTAATTAATATATTTAATCCATGTTTTTGCTGATATTTGGAAAATGCCTAGTAATTAAAATACAACTCAGAAAAATGTGAAATTTGTTTTGTTAGCTTTGCATGGATGATTAGCCTCTGGGAAAAATATGTCACACAATATTTGTTGTACAAATTAATTTGTGATGATTTAAATGCTTGCATGGCAGTGGTTTATGATTTTTAATAAATAATTGGATCGTGCAATTAATCTGGAAATTTTTGTGGGTCTTTCTTATGACAGTAACTAATTTATAAAAATATGAAATATGTTGTTTGACACTTGGTCAACAGTAGGGTTTTTATGCTTATTTATGCCAAGTAATCTTGTGATTTTTGTAGGCCAAACTGAGTGTCTAAATATTATGAAAAATTTGTGGTAGACTTCATAATTAACCAGTGATCTACTGTAATTTTTGTAGAATTTATTGGTGACCAGAATTATGTGCTACTATTGTAGGCCTAATAAAAGTTAAATAATTTAAACCTTGCTATACATGTGATGGATAAATCAAATGGTGTTTGGTGTATCTTTGAAGCATCATGTGAGCTTGCTGGTTAATAATGATAATAACTTGTAAAAGAGAATGCAATAGATGCGTATTTTGATTGCATGTCCTTGGATGATGTTGACTTCCTTGTAGAAATACTTTCTTGTGTCATCTGTGCACCATGTCATGATCACCTTGTCTTGACTTGCATACGCATTGCACCTCGGGCATCTCGCACTGAACTCATGGGCACAAATGCATTATACAGACTCACAGGAGAACGAGGTGGGATCCGAAGAGTAGGAGGAGACCTAGGAGCAGGAACTTCTGGGAGGACTAGAGCCGGAAGGAGAGCTGCAGGAGTGCCCGGACCATAGGCCTAGCGCGTTTGAGAAAGGCAAGCCCCGGAGCATTCTAAGTCTCCCTATTCTCGCTAACTCAATTAATATATTATGATTGTTCTACTATGCTGCATTTACGTGATAGGAATTGCTTGATACAGTTGATGCATGCTTACTCCTTGATATCACCACCTATTTATCCACCTTGTCCTATGTAGATAGGCTCGGAGTCTATGCTTAGCTTGCTTAGTACGGTAGAAGTCGGGTGATTTCCTGTCACCTACGAGATATAGGTGGACACCTGATTGATTAGCTGTTAATGCTATGATCAAAAGTAACCAAGTGTGAAAATGAACTTGAGACCGGGCAGGGTCTTATGGTGTTGTTGACCGTAGTGCCCCTGCCTGTGTCGATTAAGGACCGATGCTTGACGGCCCTCTTGTCATGCTGAACGCATGCCCCACACTTAGCCGGAACGATAAGTCGTTCCGACCGCGAAGCCTGAACACTATCCGGGCCGGGACTCAAGCCGCCATGCGCTGTATTGGTGATGGTTGAGGAGAACGACGAGGGCGCGACGCGCAACCTTGGTATACCTTGGATACCTCGATCGCTGGAACGGTCCTCGGGTACTGGCGGTGCCTGCCAAACCCGCGATTTGGTCCTGGATAGTGTAATATGGTGATCTGTAGCTCACTTGATCAGTGAGTATGGTTTGTGTGGGGAATAAACTCGCCAGCTGGTTAGAAATCGATTCGAATCGTCATCGCTCCTGGATAGTGAGCACTTGACATGAGCCCTATCCTCATAGTAAGGACTATGGAACACTTGGGTTATGATGATAAATGATTTATGAATGCTATGATAAGGTACTATCATATCACAACACTTGTTTGCAATAGTACAGGTGCGAACCTAGATGATAGGTAATAATACCTAACCTAAGCTAATTAAAGAAGAAGTGTAATGCTATGGCATACTTCTAGTTGGGTAATGCTTTTACGCAAAAAGGTTACAGCTACTCCACTATACAACCTTCATGATCCTTGAAGAGTCTTTTATTTTTAGTTATGACGGGTAAGTCTAGCTGAGTACATTCTTGTACTCAGGGTTCCATTCCCATGTTGTTTTGCAGATGGGCAGATGTACTTTGGTTATTGCATTCATTGCTTGTACCCAGCAATGGATGATGACTAGACCAAGGGTGATGGTCACTCTACCTCCTCTTTTGGTTTTGTGGGAAAGATCAAACTATGCCACTGTATCAGACTAAGTGTGTGTGTTATTTTAAAACTACGAAGCTTCCGCTACTCATGAAATTGGTTTGTAATAACTTTAAGTGACTCCAATGTATCTGATGAATGTTGCAAACTAGATGTAACTGTGAATGGTGACCACTGAACTTATTATGATCTTGGCTATACGTAAGAGTTGTGGTTTGAAATCCTTCAAGATTTCACAGACTACCGGGATTATATGGGTTTAAGCTTGATGGTTCGACTCTCAAAGAGTCACTATTAGGCTTAATCTCTTATAATTTGGGCGGTTCTGTTATAGCTGGCATCGGAGCAAGGTTTAGCGAGTTACTGTTCATAAGTACGTTCTAAAACAAACTTAAACTGGTTAATAAAAGTTAACTACCTAATTAATGATAATGAAGGTGTTGAAATGAGTTTTTGGAAAACTACACAGTGTGCCTTTGGTCATATCCTTTATGCCCAGTCAAGGACTCTATGGTGGCTAGTTAAGTACTGACTTGGGGGTTATGCATCATATTTCTATTTCGTCGCTCATACGGCGTGTTATGGTATGAGTGCCATTCACTTGAGTGGTAATGAATGGATCATTTTCCTCTACGCCTCGGTAAGTGGGAGATGTGAGAGCATGGTCGGATACACTGCCGATCAAAGGAAGTGTTTTAAGGTGCTGAGCAATGCACGCATATTCAGTGTGCCTGGAAACAGTAACACATGTTGAGAGATTCCGTCCTGAGAGGCGATGTCGTCATTAGGGCGATGATGTGGGTAGTGGCACGGCATATGCGTAGGTGTGGTGCCTATGTGTGTGCGGTGCATAGCTTTAAATTCTTGTTTTGCATGTTCATACTGTGGTTGGGCTAAAATGAGTTTTCTGGAGGTACGCTAACCACGTTCTCGCATAGAACGATAGTTACGTTGTGAGAGAACGTTATGTGCCACCGCATATATCGATTAGTATTAACTTCTATTTCTAAGTTTGTGAGATCGTATGTTTCGTGCATGCATCATGTTCATTCCATATCCTTGCTTACTTCCTCCCCTTATTTAAATCTGTCCCAATTCTAATTAAAATAATAAATGATAATCCTCAGTCTTACCCAAGGTATCCTATTTGCAGTAGATGGCATGCACTAGGCTCACCGCTTGCAAGTCCACGGGTGGGCGGGCTCCTCACCATCAGTTGGCACCTAGGAGCTCGCGTCACAAGAGCAAGTTCCTAGAGGAGTTTGGGATGCCTACCTTGCTTTGGAGAGTGCTCAGTTCGATGGGGTATCCTGAAGGAAGGGAACCTCACTATTATTGGAACAAGGAGCAGTTTGGTGACGGGTCCCTAGTGGGGATTGAGGTAGTGATCCCTACCAGTGGAGGTGACCCCGCCTGGGGTGGTTGGGTGTACGAGTCCCGAGGTACCATGCCTTTTCAGGGTGCCAGCAAGGCTGCTTTTGCAGTTTTGATGGACATCATGGAGAGGTTTCCGCAGGAGCTGGCCCACGCCTTCGCTGGAGTGTTTCCCTGAGGTGACCCCTACACTTCGGTGTGGGATCGGTCTGAGGCGAATGCTCTAGAGAAAAGTGCGGATGAGGACCAGCACAGTGACAGTACAACTATGAGTGCTATGTTCGCCATGATGAAGACCTATGGGGGTCTAGAGCACTGTTTGGGATGCTTGTCTGGGTCTCTCCTGACAGTTCAGGATGAGAAGCGCCAGCTACTGTGTGAGTTTGATAGTGAGGTTGAGAGGCTACATGCAGAGTTGGCCCGTGTGACTCTAGAGAGGGACCAGGCAATCCAGAAGAACAGTGAGTTGAGTCAGGACCTGCTCGCAGTGAGGGAGCAGAGGGACAGGGTGACCACTGCTCACAGGAACTGCGAGCGCATGTTATTCATGTGCTTGGTCAGAGGAATGAAGCTTGGCACCAGGAGGACACCCTGAGGGCCCAACTGCTAGAGCTTGAGCAGCAGCTAGCTATTCCTGAGGAGTACAATGAGAACATGCACGAGGAGATCCACCAGCTGCAAAACCAGCTCCACCCTCACCACCTACCTGGAGCAGCTGAGTTTTATTCTGAGGATGAGATGGATGTGGACCCCAAGATGGAGGCAACCGCTAGTGGAGATGAGGACGAGGAAGGCTCCGGCATGGACAGTGACCATAGCGAGTAGAGGCTAGGGCCCTAGAGCTAGTCCTTCTTTTGTTGTTGTTGTTGCATGACTTGTGTTGTAAACTATTGGATCTTGGATGTGTAAGACTTTAAGTGTTGAGTTGTGTTAACTCTGAATGTCCAGTGTATGTATGCTGGCAATTTTGGATGTATGCGAACTCTGTTGGCTACATGTTAAGTAATCAGTTAGTGATGTTGTGTGTGGATGATGAATTGTTGTGCCTCTGTTTATTATCTGGATTTATCTCTCATAAGAAAATTCAGTGTGGCATGATTTTGCATTATCTAGCAGTTAATCACAACTCCCAATGATTGCTTATCATTAACGCATGCAGATGGTGCAAACGCGTGGTGGGGGTAACAGCAACCCCGGTCTTGGATAAGGTTCCTCCGGAGGTGGGGCTCGCAGGAATGAGGAAAGAGCACCATCACCGCGACCACCACCACCTCCTCCGTACACTATGGACGTGTTTTTCATGCAATTCCTAGGGAGCCAACGCAACATGGAATAGATGCAGCGCAACATGGAAGAAGCTCTGCGGAATATCGCCAACAACACCCGCCGTGGGGACAACCAAGGCGGCCGTGAAGTGAATCAGTACAGCTCTTTCAAGGACTTCATGGATACCAAACCACCGGTCTTTAAGGAGGCCCTGGAACCGCTTGAGGCAGATGAATAGATTAACACCATGGAGCAGAAGTTCCGTCTCCTTCGCATGACCGAAGAGCTCAAGGCAGAGTATGCAGCGCATCAGTTGCAGGGGTCTGCTGGGATTTGGTGGTCCCATCATCGCACCACCTATCTAGAGGGGACCCCAATCACCTGGAACCGCTTCACCACCGCCTTTCGGGGAAATTATATTCCCCCAGGTGGTAGAAATGAAGGTTGGAGAATTCATGAAGCTGTCTCAAGGGACCAAATCTATGAAGGAGTTTCTGCATGCTTTCAACAATCTTGCTCGTTACGCTCCCAAATACGTGAGTACAGAGAACAAGAAGATTGCTAGTTTCTAGAGAGGCTTAGGCCCGAATATGTTGAAGACTATGGGTTCAGGGACCCGGGCTACCTTCAATACCTACATCAGCGACTGTCTGACTCAAGAGAACAATAACAACAACTATAGTGCATCCAAGTCACACAAGTGGGCTTTTGAAGCCGGATCGTCTCAGTCCAGGGCACCAGTGGCAAGACGTCAGTAGTATCATCCTCCTGCCCCATGTGCTAGGTTCCGACCACCGCAGAAGAGGAACACAGGGCATCCAACATAGCAAAAGCCGTACAAGGTAGCAGTGGCTCCCGCAAAGCCAAGGACGTATTATGCTGCAGCACCTGCTGCCAACAACATGACCAAGGGGCTGTGCTACAACTGACACAAGATGGGGCACTTTGCTAAAGAATGTCCCTACCCCAAGAAGGAGGAGACAACCTACCCAGCCCTTGTGCACCATACCTTGATAGAGGAGGTCCCGGAAGGAGAACCGGTCACAGCTGGTATGTTCCCTGTCAACCAACATCTTGCAGTTGTTTTGTTTTATTCTGGATCATCGCTTTCATTCATGACCCAAGCATTTGCACAAAAGCATGACCAAGCAGTTATAGATCTGGGTTATGGCTATCACATCGGCTCGGCAGGGGCAGATGTGCTGACAAATAGAGTGGTCCGAGGGGCAACCCTGGATATAAGTAACCGTGTGTTTCGAGTAAATTTGGTGGTCATGCCTGGGTTAGTTCTGGATGTTATCATGGGCATGAACTAGATGAAGGAGTGGGATGTGGTTTTAGATGCTGGGAAAAGGGTGTTATCGCTCAGGGAACCTCAGGGCAGTGGTTGTTTTCAAGTACCCCTACCTCGTCGGTTTGATTTTGCTAGCATCTCTTGTGTTACGCAAGTGGTTCCTTTACCTCAAATCCCCATGGTCTGTGAGTTTCCTGATGTTTTCTCGGAAGAGTTGCTAGGACTTCCCCTGGATCGGGAAGTGGAGTTTGCTATAGAGTTAATACCAGGTACAACACCGATCTCTAGAAGACCGTACCGGATGCCGCCTAATGAGCTCGCTGAATTGAAGACTTAGCTGAAGGAGTTGCTGGATAAAAGTTTCATCCGGCCAAGTTCGTCAGAACGGGGTTGCCCGGCTTTGTTTGTGAAAAAGAAGGACCAATCGTTGCGCATGTGCCTGGATTATCGTCCACTCAATGCGGTAACAATTAAGAATAAGTATCCTTTGCCGTGGATTGATATCTTGTTTGATCAGTTGTCCAAGGCAAAAGTGTTCTCCAAGATAGATTTGAGGTCCGGGTATCACCAAATCAAGATCCGTCCGCAAGATATACCGAAGACTGCTTTTTCCACCAGATATGGGTTGTATGAGTATCTTGTTATGTCCTTTGGGTTGACGAATGCTCCTGTATACTTTATGTATCTAATGAACTCAGTCTTCATGCCAGAGTTAGACAAGTTTGTTGTGGTGTTTATCGACGACATTCTAATCTATTGAGAGAATGAGCAAGATCATGCTGAGCATCTGAGAGTCGTGTTGATACAACTGCGAGAACATCAATTGTATGCAAAGTTCAGCAAGTGTGAGTTCTGGCTAAAGAAAGTTCCTTTCCTAGGGCATATTCTGTCGGAAGACCGGATCGTTGTGGATCCATCAAAGGTACAGGAAGTTATGGACAATAAGGCACCAACTTCTGTCTCGCAAGTCCGAAGCTTTCTTGGTCTAGCCGGGTATTATCATCATTTCATCCTCGACTTCTCCAAGATAGCTAAGCCAATGACCAGTTTGCTACAAAAGGATCATAAGTTCGCTTGGACAGAGGGGTGTGAAGTAGCCTTCCGCACCTTGCGAAAGCTACTGACCACTGCTCCTGTTCTAGCACAACCGAATATCAAGAAGCCTTTTGATGTGTTTTGTGACGCATTGAAAAGTTGTTTAGGATGTGTGCTAATGCAAGAAGGCAGAGTTATAGATTATGCTTCACGACAGTTGAGAAAACATGAAATCAACTATCCGACTCACGACCTTGAGCTTGCAGCCGTTGTGCACGCTTGAAGATCTGGAGGCATTATCTACTGGGGAATAAGTCTCATATCTACACAGATCATAAAATCCTGAAGTACATCTTCACTCAATCCGAGCTAAATATGAGGCAGCGAAGATGGTTAGAGCTTATCAAGGATTACGACCTGGAGGTCCACTATCATCCAGGCAAAACTAATGTGGTAGCAGATGCATTGAGTCGTAAACCACATTATCAAGTGGTCCAACCGTTGTTTGAAGATGGTTTCAATCTCATGCACCATGAAGTTTTATGTCACATACAACTTAGTTGTTCACTGGAGAGCCAAGTCATCGAAGGTCAGATAACAGACAATGGTATTTCTCATATCAAAGAGAAGATCAAGGATGGCTCAAAGACTCGGTTTCGAGTAGACGAAAAGGGTGTATTGTGGTTTCAACACCAGTTTATTAGTTCTGAAGAATCCAGAACTAAAGAACAGAATCAAGGATGAAGCACAACTTTCAAAGCTTTCTATCCATCCTAGGAGTTGTAAGATGTATCAAGACCTGAAGTACCACTTTTGATCGACCAAAATGAAGAAAGAGGTAGCAGCATATGTGGCCCAATGTGACATGTGTTGTAGAGTCAAAGCCATACACATGAAACCCGTAGGGTTGTTGCAACCGTTGTCAGTTCTAGAATGGAAATGGGAAGAGGTCAGCATGGACTTCATCACGGGTCTGCCAACTATGCAAAAAAGGAATGATTCGATTTGGGTAATCATTGATCGGTTGACCAAGTCGGCTCATTTCATCCTCGCTAAGACTCGTTACAGACCTCCCGAGTATGCTGATTTGTATCTAGCTGAGATTGTCAAGCTACACGGTATTCCCAAGACCATCAGATCAGATAGAGGTCCGCAGTTCACCGCTCACTTTTGGGAATGAATGCATAAAAGTTTGGGACTACTCTGGTAAGAAGCACCGCGTATCATCCCCAAACATCGGGTCAAACAGAAAGACTCAAGCAAGTGCTCGAAGATATGCTAAGAGCTTGTGTGTTATCTTCAAAGGGATCTTGGGAATCATGGTTACCTTTGGCTGAATTCTCATACAACCATAGCTATCAAGAGAGTATCAAGATGGCCCCGTTTGAAGCATTGTATGGTCGAAAGTGTAGAACTCCATTAAACTGGGTCGAACCTGCTGAAAGGAGGTACTATGGTATCAACTTCGTGGACAAGGCTAAGAAGAAGGTGCAAATTATACAACAACAACACATGAGAGCAGCACAATCACGCCAGAAATGCTATGCTGACAAGAGAAGAAGGCCGCTTGAGTTTAAGGTGGGTGACTATGTTTACCTCAAACTTACACCAATAAAGAAGGTTCGGCGCTTCTGAGTTTGAAGCAAGCTTGCACCTAGATATGTGGGACCGTATCCAATAATAGAACGGAAGGACCCTGTGGCCTACAAGATTCAGTTACCTGAAGAGTTGAGCTCAATCTTTCCGATTTTCATGTATCCCAGCTGAGGAAGTGTTTGAAAGTTCCCGAGCAGAGGATTGAACCTCGGGGGATCAAGATAAAGGCAGATTTGGAATATAAGGAGCAGCCGGTGGGTATCATAGATACCAAGGAGCGGTTAACCCGGAATAGAGTTGTCAAAACTTACAAGGTGGTGTGGAGTCATCACGATGATAGAGATGCCACCTCGGAAACCGAGGATTACCTAAAAGCAGTTTATCTGAAATTTCATAAGAAATGGTTAGTCACCCAAAATCTTGGGACGATATTTCTCTAAGGGGGAAAGAGCTGTAACACCCTAGTTGTTAAGCATGCACTTAGTCTCATAAACCCTCTCATAAGTGTTCTCATCAAGTATAGCATCACATGAGCATAGTAGTAATTCAAGTGTGATTTTATGTGCTTAAATTACATGATTTAAATATGATAAAAAAAGTATGCTTGCTTCCAAAATTCTTGTGATGATCAAAATAGTTTGAAATATTTTTTAGAAGAGTTAAGAATAATTTTCTGAAATTTTTTGGAGCTCTAGAATTTGAGAAATGGATTTTATACAAAAAGCCCCAAAATGAATTTATTTAAAAACCTAGAACTAGTTTTGAGTTATATTTCAAATTCCATTTGGAATTTCAACTTAAACCAAAGTTGTAGAGGTTTTTATTTGTGACAACTTTTGTTTTAAGGGCTAAAGCTGAAAAAGGTATTAAAATAGTCAAAATGAGTTTGGAAAAATAATTGGGAAAAGAAGTTCAAAAAAAATGGAAAAGGGAAAGGGGGGCGCTAGCAGGCTGCGGCCTCGCTTCTGGCCCGCTGGCCGAAGCTGGCCCAGCCCGCCCGCGCTCACCCCCCTCCCCGCAACCGCGCCAGCGCCGCGTACACGCGCGCGCACGGCCACGCCGCTACGCCATGGCACACCGGCAGCATTCGACCGCCGCGTGGCGCGCATGCGTCGACTCGGACGCGCCCTGGTCGGCCACGAGGTGCGCCCGACCGCGCCTGCCTTCGCCCCCGCTGCCAGACATGCTCCTCCGCTCGCTCTCTCGACCTCACTACCGCCCACGCGCAGCAGCAGCCGCGCCGCCGCTCGCCATTGCCGCCGGTGCTCGGAGCTCTCCTTCCCGCCAGCTCTGACCTCCTCCCTCCCATCCGCGACCACCAGCGACACCGCCTCGCCTTTCCGCATCCAACGCTCGCGCTCAATCGCGCTCGGTAAGCCTCACGGGCCCGGTAGAGCTCACCGGAGTGAGTCGGAGCTCCGGTGACCTCTCGGCTCGCGCGGTTCTCCCTCTCCTCTCCGCCTTTGCTCGCGTTTTCGAGCGCATTACCTTCGCCTTGGCATCACACATCTTTTCCCATCGCTAGTTCGCGCTCTACCAAAGCGAGATGGTCAGACCGCGACGAGCAGCGCCGCTGCGTCCGCCATTCTCGACGGTGAGGTAGCTCCGGTGCTCGTCAAGCGCCAAAAAGGTTACGGCTATGTTCGTCTCACGCTAGTGAAGCCGCAGGTGCTCTTGGGGTCGCCGGAGACCTCACCGGTGGTGAGATCCCGACCGGTCTATGGCCGCGGAGGCTCGGGGTGGCTGACGAGTGGGGTCGGTTGACCTACGGGTCCTGCCTGTCAGCACCTCTGAGGGTTTGAATCCAGGTGCACTTAGCGTTTAGAGTCAGTTTTTGTTTTAAAAGATTATCGAGAAATTGGTTAAAATCGTATTTAATTCATATATTGAGTTATACGGTTCCAAAAATGATGAAATAATTTTTGGTATGTTCTATAAATCTAGATCTATAGTTTGATGTAATTGCATGTCACGTTTGGACAACTTTTCTGTACAAATATATTTAATCCATGTTTTTGCTGATATTTGGAAAATGCCTAGTAATTAAAATATAACTCAGAAAAATGTGAATCTTGTTTTGTTAGCTTTAAATGCCTAGTAATTAGCCTCTGGGAAAAATATGTCACACAATATTTGCTGAATAAATTAATTTGTGATGATTTAAATGCTTGCGTGGTAGTGGTTTATGATTTTTAATAAATAATTGGATCATGTCTTTAATCTAGAAATTTTTGTGGGTGTTTCTTATGATAGTAAGTAATTTATAAAAATATGAAATATGTTGTTTGACACTTGGTCAACAGTAGGGTTTTTATGCTTATTTATGCCAAGTAATCTTGTGATTTTTTTAGGCCAAACTGAGTGTCTAAATATTATGAAAAATTTGTGGACTTCATAATTAACCAGTCATCTACTGTAATTTTTGTAGAATTTATTGGTGACCAGGATTATGTGCTACTATTGTAGGCCTAATAAAAGTTAAATAATTTAAACCTTGCTATACATGTGATGAATAAATCAAATGGTGTTTGGTGTATCTTTGAAGCATCATGTGAGCTTTGTGGTTAATAATGATAATAACTTGTAAAAGAGAATGCAATAGATGCTTATTTTGATTGCAAGTCCTTGGATGATGTTGACTACCTTGTAGAAATACTTTCCTATGTCATCTATGCACCATGTCATGATCACGTTGTCTTGACTTGCATACGCATTGCACGTCGGGCATCTCGCACTCCACTCATGGGCACACATGCATCATACAGGCTCACATGAGAACGAGGTGGGACCCGAAGAGTAGGAGGAGACCCAGGAGCAGGAACTTACGGGAGGACCAGAGCCGGAAGGAGAGCTGCAGGAGTGCCCAGACCATAGGCCTAGCATGTTTGAGAAAGGCAAGCCCCGAAGCATTCTAAGTCTCCCTATTCTCGCTAACTCAATTAATATATTATGATTGTTCTACTATGCTGCATTTACGTGATAGGAATTGCTTGATACCGTTGATGCATATCACCACCTATTTATCCACCTTGTCCTATGTAGATAGGCTCGGAGTCTATGCTTAGCTTGCTTAGTACGGTAGAAGTCGGGTGATTTCCTGTCACCTGCGAGATATAGGTGGACACCTGATTGATTAGCTGTCAATGCTATGATGAAAAGTAACCAAGTGTGAAAATGAACTTGATGAAAAGTAACCAAGTGTGAAAATGAACTTGAGACTGGGCAGGGTCTTATCGTGTTGTTGACCGTAGTGCCCCTGCCTGTGTCGATAAAGGACCGGTCGTTGACGGCCCTCTTGTCATGTTGAACGGAAGCCCCACACTTAGCTGGAAGGATAAGTCATTCCGACCATGAAGACTGAACACTATCCGGGCTGGGAGTCGAGCCGCCATGCGCTGTATTGGTGATGGTTGAGGAGAACGACGAGGGCGCAGTGCGCAACTTTGTATACCTTGGATACCTCGGTCGCCGGAACGGTCCTCGGGTAATGGCGGTGCCTGCTGAACCCGCGATTTGGTCCTGGATAGTGTAATATGGTGATCTGTAGCTCACTAGATCAGTGAGTATGGTTTGTATGGGGAATAAACTCGCCAGCTGGTTAGAAATCGATTCGAATTGCCATCACTCCTGGATAGTGAGCACTTGACATGAGCCCTGTCCTCGTAGTAAGGACTATGGAACACTGGGTTAAGATGATAAATGATTTATGAATGCTATGATAAGGTACTATCATATCACAGCACTTGTTTGCAATAGTACAGGTGTGAACCCAGATGATAGGTAATAATACCTAACCTGAGCTAATTAAAGAAGAAGTGTAATGCTAGGGCATACTTCTAGTTGGGAAATGCTTTTACGCAAAAAGGTTTCAGCTACCCCACTATACAGCCTTCATGATACTTGAAGAGTCTCTTATTTTTAGTTATGACGGGTAAGTCTAGCTGAGTACATTCTCGTACTCAGAGTTCCATTCCCATGTTGTTTTGCAGATGGGCTGATGTACTTTGGCTATTACATTCACTGCTTGTACCTAGCAATGGGTGATGATTAGACCAAGGGCGATGGTCACTCTACCTCCTCTTTTGCTTTTGTGCGAATGATCAAACTATAGCACTGTATCAGACTAAGTGTGTGTTATTTTGAAACTACGAAGCTTCCGCTACTCATGAACTTGGTTTGTAATAACTTTAAGTGACTCTGATGTACCTGATGAATGTTAGAAACTGGATGTAACTGTGAATGGTGACCATTGAACATATTACGATCTTGGCTGTACGTACGAGTTGTGGTTTGAAATCCTTCGAGATTTCACGGACTACCAGGATTATATGGGTTTAAGCTTGATGGTTCGACTGTCAAAGGGTCACTATTAGGCTTAATCTCTTATAATTTTGGCGGTTATGTTACAGAATAGGATGGCAATAGCGAATAGTGATATTATTTATAGCTCTATAGTCAGCACACATCCTCCAAGAACCATCTTTCTTAGGCACTAAAATTACAGGAATAGCACAAGGACTTAAAATTTCATGAACAAAACCTTTATCAAGAAGTTCTTGCACTTGCCTTTGTCATGTCGTTGGCTAAAATTAAAATGTCTTTGTACACAAGTACAAAGAGCATTTGTTGGCGTTGTTCCTCACTTCTCTCATTTCAGATTTTGTGGCTAGCATGACTAAATGCTCTCCCTCTCCTTTCTTTTTCTCCCTCAAATTTGGCTTGTGGCACTCACTCACCGAATTGTGGATGGCACTCAACTTCTTTCGCTCTCCTTCCTCTCTACTCACTGGAACAATTTAAGATTTCTTTTGTAAGTGTTCAGCCATGATTTGTTGGGGTGTCATAGGCTTGAGAATAAACTTCTTCCTATTTAGATCGATAGTAAATTGATTTGTTCTCCCACAATGTTGGCTATATCGATCATATTGCCATGGACTTCCAAGGAGCAAGTGACACACTGACATAGGTGCCACATCACACTCTATTGTGTCAACATATTCACCAATCTTGAATGGAACGTTTACTTTATATCCAATCTTAATATCTTCCGAATCATTCAGCTACTGTACATTATATGGATGAGGGTGTTGTAGCAGCTTCAAGCCAAGTTTATCACCCATCTCATGACTAGCAAGATTATGGCAGCTCCCACCATCAATAATCACCTTCACCTCTTTATGTAGCACCTTTGCTCTAGTTTTAAATAATTCGTGTTGCTGACCATTTTCAGCTTCATTTGCTTGAACACTCAATATTTGAGTCATCTCAAGAGCAGCTCCTTGTACAAAATCGCAGCCAGTAAGGTCCTCATCTCCATGGGCTTCCTCCTCAATTCCCTCTTCACTAGCTGATTCAAATTCTCCATCATTATTCACAATGATCACCTGAGTATTGGGGCACTCCTTACTTATATGCCCAAGGCCTCCACACTTGAAGCTCTAAGTTCCACTACTCTTGGAAGTAGAATCCACTGAAGTAGTGGTTGATGCTGCTGGTTTTGAACTTGAGACAACATTGTTCTTTCCACTAAAAGTGTAACACCCTAGGTGTTAAGCATGCACTTAGTCTCATAAACTCACTCATAAGCATCCTCATCAAGCATAGCATGAGCATAGCATCAAATAAGTATGGTAGCTTTTGAATTGTGATTTTATGTGATTAATTTAATCAAATTAGAATTGATAAAATCTGTATGCTTGCTTTAAAATTTCTGGTAATGACCAAAATAAGTTGGAATATGTTTTAGAAGAATTAAGAGTATTTTTGTGAAATATTTGGAGCTCTAGAACTTGGGAAATGGATTTTATACAAAAAGCCCCAAAATGAATTTATTTAAAAACCTAGAACTAGTTTTGAGTTGCATTTCAAATTCTACTTGGAATTTGGAATTTCAGCTTAAACCAAAGTTGTAGAACTTTTTATTTGTGACGAATTTTGTTTTAGGCGCAAAGCCTGAAAAGGATTTTAAATGGGTCAAAATGAGTTTGGCAAAATATTTGAGAAAAGTAATTCCAAAAAACAGAGAAAGGGGGCAGGCGCTATTGTGCCGACCCGCCTCCCTTTCGGCCCGCTCAGCCGCGCGGCCCAGCTCCTCCCTGCCTCCCCGCGCGCGCGGATGCGCCTGCTTGCTCCACCCGGCGCCGGCCACGTGGCGGCCGTACGCCGGCGACATGGCCGCGGCTGTCCGGCCAACCGGCATAACCCGGTCGGGACGCCGCCCCACGCCCCCAGACCGCCTCCATTCTGTCCCCTCCCCACTCCCTCTTCCTGTGCGCTCACTCTCGGCCGTCTGCGTCAAGGTATTGGGCTGGACCCCATCAGTGCGCCATGGCTGGAGCTCCGGCAAGCTCTCGGTCTGCGTGAATCTCTCCCTTCCCGACCCTCTTTCTCCTCGGTAGTTAGCGCGTTTTGGTCGCCGCACCACCACAAACCCTCTGCGACCCTCCGTTCGCGCTCTATCGGCCGGAGAAGAACGAACGCCGGTGAGCAGTGCCACCGAGCTCCGCCGTGCGCTATTCCCACCGCTAGAGACCTCCTCCGTGGACGTGAGTTAGTGCAGCGTGTTCGTCTCGCCGAGACGAAGCCGTAGGTGACGGCCGCGCCACCGGAGACCTCGCCGTCGGCGAGAGCCGGCCGGTCAAAGGCGGCCGGAGTGCGGCGTGGCTGACTAGTGGGGCCACGAACCCTGGGTCCCGCCTCTCAGCGTCTTTGCTGGTGTGGATCTGGGTGGATCTAGTGTTTTCCCCTCGGTTTTCTTAAATAAAGGTTTTCAAAAATCCTTTTAAATCTTGTTTATTTCATAACTTGAGTTCTACAGCTCCAATAATGGTGAAATAAAGTTTGTGTATTCTATAAATCTAGATCTACAGTTTGGTGTAATTGCATGTCATGTTTGTACAACTTTTCTGTGCAAATATATTTATTTCATGTTTTTGCTGATAGTTAGAAAATGCATAGTAATTAGAATATAAATCAGAAAAATGTTATTTTTGCTTTGTTAGCTTTGCATGGATGTTTAGTCTCTGGGAAAATATGTGACACAATATTTGCTGTATAAATTAATTTGTGATGATTTAAATGCTTGCTTGGTAGTGGTTTATGATTTTTAATAAATAACTGGATCATGCAATTAATCTGATGTTTTTTGCGGACATTTCTGATGTTAGTAAGTAATTTATAAAAATATGATATCTGTTGTTTCACACATTGTCACCAGTAGGGTAATTACAATTAATTATGTTGAGTATTCTTGTGATTTTTGTGTAGGCCAAACTATTTGTCCAAATATTATGAAAAATGGGTGGTAGACTTTATAATTGATCAGTGAACTAGTGTATTTTTTGTGGGATTTATAGTTGATCAAAAGTATATGCTACTGTTGTAGGCCTGATAATAATTAAATAAATTATACCTTGTTATACATAAGATAAATGAAATGAGTAGTGTTTGGTGTATCTTTAAAGCATCATGTTAGCTTGCTGGTTAATAATGATAACAACTTGTAGAAGAGAATGCAATAGATGCTTAATTGGTTACAAGTCCTTGGATGATAATCTTGTCTGACTACCTTGTAGAAATAATTTCCTATGTCACCTGTGCACCATGTCATGATCATCTTGTCTTGACTTGCATACGCATTGCACCTCGGGCAGCTCGCACTCCACTCATAAGCATACATGCATCATACAGGCTCGTAGGAGAACAAGGTGGGACCAAAGGAGCAAGAGGAGACCTAGGAGCAAGAACTTCAGGGAGGACCAGAGCCGGAAGGAGAGCTGCAGGAGTGTCCAGACCACAGGCCTAGCACTTTGGAGAAAGGCAAGCCTCGGAGCATTCTAAGTCTCCCTATTTCTCGCTAACTTAATTTGTTATACCATGATTGTTGTACTATGCTGCATTTAAGTGATAGGAGTTGTCTAATACCGTTGATGCATATTCACTCATTGATATCACCACCTATTTATCTACCTTGTCCTATGTAGATAGGCTCGGAGTCTATGCTTAGCTTGCTTAGTACGGTAGAAGTCGGGTGATTTTCTGTCACCTGCGAGATATAGGTGGATACCTGAATGTTAGTTGTCAATGCTATGATGATAAGGGACCAAGTGAGGGAACGAACTTGAGACTAGGTAGGGTCTTATGGTGGTGTTGACCGTAGTGCCCCTGCCTGTGTCGATTAAGGACCGATCGTTGACGGCCATCTTATCATGTTGAACGCATGCCCCACACTTAGCTAGAAGGATATGTCGTTCCGACAGCGAAGCCTGAACACTATCCGGGCCGGGAGTCGAGCCGCCATGCGCTGTATTGGTGATGGTTGAGGAGAACAACGAGGACGCGGCGCACAACCTTGGTACACCTTGGATACCTCGGTCGCTGGAATGGTCCTCGGGTACTGGCGGTGGCTGCCGAACCTGCGATTTGGTCCTGGATAGTGTAATACGGTGATCTTTGGCCCACTTGATCTGTGAGTATGGTTTGTGTGGGGAATAACTCGCCAGCTGGTTAGAAATCGATTCGAATCACCATCGCTCCTGGATAGTGAGCACTTGACTCAAGCTTCGTCCTCGTAGTAAGGACTATGAAACACTTGGGTTATGATGAGAAATGATTTAGGAATGCTATGATAAGATGCTATCATACCACAACATTTGTTTGCAATAGTACAGGTGCAAACCTAGATGATAGGTAATAATACCTAACTTGAGCTAATTAAAGAAGAAGGGAAATGTTAGGATATACTTCTAGTTGGGTAACGCTTTTACACAAAGGGTTTCAGCTACCCTACTATACAGCCTTCATGATCCTTGAAGAGTCTTTTATTTTTTATTTATGACGGGTAAGTCTAGCTGAGTACATTCTTGTACTCAGGGTTCCATTCCCATGTTGTTTTGTAGATGGTCAGATGTACTATGGTTATTGCATTCTCTGCTTGTACCCAGCAATGGGTGATGACTAGACCAAGGGCGATGGTCACTCTACCTCCTCTTTTACTGTTGTGGGAATGATCAAACTATGGCACTGTATCAGACTATGTGTGTGTGTTATTTTAAAAACATGACACTTCCGCTTCTCCTGAACTTGGTTTGTAATAACTATATTTGAACTCCGATGTAATTTTCGAATGTTGTGGACTGAATGTAACTGTGGATGGTGATCGCTGAACTTATTACGATCTTGGCTGTATGTATGAGTTGTGGTTTGGAATCCTTCGAGATTTCATGGACTACCGGGATTATATGGGCTTAAGCCCGATGGTTTGACTGTGCAAATGGTCATTTTTAGGCTTAATCTCTTATAATTTGGGCGGTTCTGTTACAGCTGGCATTGGAGCAAGGTTCAGTAAGTTACTGTTCATAACTACATTCTAAAACAAACATAAATAGGTTAATAAAAGTTAACTATCTAATTAATGGTAATGAAGGTGTTAAAATGAGATTTTGGAAAACTACATGGTGTGCCATGGTCATATCCTTTATGCCCAGTTAAGGACTCTAAGGTGGCTAGTTAAGTACTGACTTGGGGGTTTATGCATCATATTTCTGTTTCATCGCTCATACGGCGTGTAATAGTATGAGTGCCACTCAATTGAGTGGTAATGTATGGATCATTTTCCCTCTACGCCTCGGTAAGTGGGAGCTGTGAGAGCATGATCGGATACACTACCGATCTAGGGAAGTGTTTTGAGGTGCTGAGTCATGCACACATATTCAGTGTGCTAGGGAAGAGTACCACATGTTGGGAGATTCCGTCCTAAGAGGAGATGTCGTCATTAGGGCGATGATGTGGGTAGTGGCACACCATATGCGTAGGTGTGGTGCCTATGTGTGTGGGGTCCATAGTTTAAATTCTTGTCCTGCATGTTCATACTGTGGTTGGGCTAAAATGAGTTTTCTGTAGGTACGCTAACCACATTCTCGGATAGAACGATTGTTACGTTACGAGAAAACATTTGTGCCACCGCATATACTGATTAGTATTGACTTTTGTTTCTAAGTTTGTGAGATCGTAAGTTTCGTGCATGCATCATGTTCATTCCATATCATTGCTTACTTCCTCCCCTTATTTAAATCTATCCCAATTTTAATTAAAATGATAAAAGATAATCCTCAGTCTTACCCAAGGTTTTCTATTTTCAACAGATGGCACGCACTAGGCTCACCGCTCGCAAGTCCACTGGTGTTCCCTACACCTCGGTGTGCTATGAGTCGAAGACGAACGCTCTAGAGAGGACTGCAGATTAGGATCAACACAGTCACAGTACAGCTATGAGTGCTATGTTCACCATGATGAAGACCTATGGGGGTCTAAAGCGCTGTTTGGGACGCTTGTTTGGGTCTCTTCTTACAGTTCAGGATGAGAAGCGTCAGCTACAGCTTGAGTTTGACAGTGAGGTTGAGAGGCTGCAGGTAGAGTTGGCCCGTGTGACTCTAGAGAGGGACCAGGTAGTGCAGCAGAACAGTGAGTTGAGTCAGGATCTGCTCGCAGTCAGAGAGCAGAGGGACAGGGTGACCACCGCTCATAGGAACTGCGAGCGCATGCTAGTTCACGTGCTTTGTCAGAGGAATGAAGCTTGGCACGAAGAGGGCGCCCTGAGGGTTTAGGGTTTAGGGTAAATCTTATTCCTCCTGGTGTGGTTGAAATTAAGATTGGAGAATTCATGAAGTTGTCCTAGGGAACCAAGTCTGTGAAAGAGTATCTGCATGCTTTCAACAATCTTGCTCATTGTGCTCCAGAGTTTGTGAACATAGAGGCCAAGAAAATCGCTAGTTTCCAGAGAGGCTTGGGCCCAAACACGTTGAAGACTATGTGTACAGGGAACCGGTCTACTTTCAATGCCTACATCAGCGGCTGTCTGACTCAAGAGAACAATAACAACAACTATAGTGCATCCAAGTCACGTAAAAGGGCTTTTGAAGCCGGATCGTCTTAGTCCAGGGCACCAGTGGCAGGACGTCAGCAATACCATCCTCCTGCCCCGGGTGCTAGGTTCCGACCCTCACAAAATAGGAATACAGGACATCCGACGCAGCAGAAGCCATACAAGGTAGCAGTGGCTCCAGCAAAGCCAAGGGCGAATCAAGTTGCAGCACCTGCTGCCTAGACCATGACCAAGGGGCCATGCTACAACTGTTACAAGATGGGCACTTTGCTAAAGAATGTCCCTACCCCAAGAAGCAGCAGACAACCTTCCCAGCCCATGTGCACCATACCTCGATAGAGGATATCCCGGAAGGTGAACCGGTAACAGGTGGTATGTTCCCTATTAACCAACATATTGCAGTTGTTTTGTTTAATTCTGGATCATCGCATTCATTCATGACCCAAGCATTTGCCCAAAAGCATGACCAAGTAGTTACAGATCTGGGGTATGGCTATCACATCAGCTCGGCAGGGGCAGATGTGTTGACAAATAGAGTGGTCCGAAGGGCAACCCTAGTTATAAGTAACCGTGTGTTTCGAGTAAATCTGGTGGTCATGCCTGGGTTAGTTTTGGATGTTATCATGGGCATGAACTAGATGAAGGAGTGGGATGCTGTTATAGATACTGGGAAAAGGGTGTTATCTCTCAGGGAGCCTCAGGGCAGTGGTTCTTTTCAAGTACCCCTACCTCGACGGTTTGACTTTGACAGCATCTCTTGTGCTACACAAGTGGTTCCTTTGCCCCAAATCCTAGTGGTCTGTGAGTTTCCAGATGTTTTTCTAGAAGAGTTGCCAGGACTTCACCCAGATAGGGAAGTAGAGTTTGCTATAGAGTTGACACAAGGTACAACACCCATATCTCGAAGGCCGTACCAGATGCAACCTAACAAGCTCACAAATTGAAGACTCAACTGATAGAGTTGCTAGATAAAGGTTTCATCCAGCCAAGTTTGTCTAAATGGGGTTGTCCGGCGTTGTTTGTGAAAAAGAAGGATCAATCTCTTCGCATGTGCGTGGAGTATCGTCCACTCAATGCGGTAACGATCAAGAATAAATACCCCTTGCCAAGGATTGACATCCTATTCGATCAATTATCAACAACAAAAGTGTTTTCCAAGATAGATTTGAGGTCCGGGTATCACCAAATCAAGATCCATGCGCAAGATATCCCAAAAACTGCTTTTTCAACCAGATATGGGTTGTATGAGTATCTTGTCATGTCCTTTGGGTTGACGAATGCTCCTGCATACTTTATGTATCTGATGAACTCAGTCTTTATGCCAGAGTTAGACAAGTTGTTGTGGTGTTTATCGATGACATTCTAGTCTATTCTGAGAATGAGCAAGATCATGGCGAACATCTAAGAGTCGTGCTGACACGACTGCGAGAACATCAGTTGTATGCAAAGTTCAGCAAGTGTGAGTTCTGGCTAAAGAAAGTTCCTTTTCTAGGGCACATTCTGTCGAGGATATCAGTAATGGGTCCCCTAACTGATGTGCATATCGAGAGTATCCGTACCCAAGTCGAGGCATCCAACTCGACACGCAGTTGTGTGCACGGTCCTCAACGACCGTAGCCACGAACACGGAAAGAGCGTCCCGCGAATCGACCAGGGCTCGAGTGCCAGCCATCGTCGAATACAGAAATAGGCTTGTATGATTCGGAAGGCCTCGAGCGCAAGGACGCCACCCGCCGCCTGATGCGGGCACGAGAACTAGGGCATTTCATGCGCCTGCCGCGTTCTCACCTAACCCGCCAGCCACGGGAAGCGTGACAGGGAACAAGCACCCGTCCAGTCATTCTTTTTGCAGCCTTCCCCACCAAACAAGCCAGAACGTGGCAGGACATAAGGAGTTGGTTGGAATGTCAAATCAAGACCCCCCTCGAGACGCCCAAGGTCAGCGCTCTGGCCAGCGAGGCGTTACACGGCAGCCGACCCTCGAGTAGGCACGTTTCCTTCCAGGGGAAGGGTCGGGCGATGAATGACAGCACCTCAACCACTCTGACGTAGCTGTTACCGTGACGTACAAGCGTGCAACAGATAAACCAGTCTAGGACGGCGCACAGGAGCGGGATTCAGGGGCACGCGTAATCATCATCAAGGTACCAAGACAAGACGGCTCGATACCACGCCAGTACGGAGGCCTCGAGTAGGTCAGCGCGCCATACCACTATCGACCCCTACTCTGACGACTATACATGTACCCTAGGCTTTTCCTTGGAACTATAAAAGGGGAGGCCCGGTGTAACACCCCAGGTGTTTGCCACGAGTTAGACTTTAGGTTTTGAGCTCAAACATGTCATGATGAGTGGTGATGATCATGTTAAGGTTAATCCATGAAAGTGAGCCTGAAGTTAAACTTGGAGAATGCACCCTTGCTTACATACAGATATTTTTCAAAGTGCATGCTTGAGTGATGTTAATGGAACCTCTATCATGTGTCCCACGTCCATCACTGCCTATAGTGAGCACTCAAAAAGTTTCCTAAAGTTTGGAATCAAAAGGTCACATGAAATGATAAGTTACATGCTTGTTGGAATGACCTTATTAAGTGAATAAAACCATAGATCATCAACCAATCCTTGCAACCTTGCTCAAATGACTCTAGATGAACTCTACAACAAAAGTCATGAAGGGTTCATGTTGAGCTTGTACCTAGAAAATGCTTCAATTAGCCTAAAACCTTAGTTTGAGCTTTATCAAGTTACTGCATTGACCAAAGTGAAAGTTTGACTTCTGTACTAGTTCTGAGGTTTGACCTTAAATGAAAGTTGTGGTTTAGATTCTGTAGAACAAACTTTGTTTAATGGTCAAGAGCTAGTTTGGTCCCTAACCTAGTCAAATTGAGCTTACAATATTCAATCCAGTGCTGTTTTGGGAACTCCAGAATTTTGGCTAAGTCCTGAGGTGCTCAGTTTCGGGTACCCTAGTTGGGAGCTTTGTATCTTCCAAATAATACTGAAACAGTACAAGGTCCTTTTGTAAAGATTTTATTATAGTTTGCATACTACAATCTTTGTTAAAGTTACTAAGTCTGAATCATCGTCTAAGCATGTCAAATAATAGTCCCAAGATTGAATCTGCTATAGTTTCCAGCACTTAGAGTTTTTAAGTCTAGGTTTGCAGTTCATCACGTTGGCATTCCGCGTTCTCCTAATTCTTACAAACAACTTGCTTGGGTCCCAAAATAAAAGTTGGAGTACATATTGTGGACAAGAGCATGCCAAAAGATGACACCAGTTTGAATTCGTTTTGGTCATCAATTTTGAGTTTTGCTAATAATTATTAATTCATTGACACTCAAAGGTTGGCATCAAATTATCTTCTAATTTGTAACTCTAATGACCACGGCACCTTAATCGAAGTTGGAGAGTGTCAGGAGTAGAGCAAACTTCGTTTTTGGACCATGACCAAATTCGGTCCAGAACCGGCCCAAACCGCGTCCCACCTGAGCCACTTCGCTGCTCGACACGTGTTCGGTGGAATGCCTCGATGGACGGACACGTCGCTGGTGCGTGGCATCCATGCGCGAGTTCAATCCCCCACCTCCTTTGCTGCTCGTCCAGGCGCCCCTACCTCCTCCAGAGTGGATGGCGACTTCCCCACTCCTCCCTGGTGCTCTCCATCGCCCCTGCAACACTCATGGCGCCGTCCACCATAGCCGGCAGTGCCAAGCTCGCCATCTTCTCGTTCCCGCCACTCCGCGCTTCCTCGACACTCGCTGTATGTGCCACCTCACTCGCCGCGTCGTGCTGCACATCTTGCGCACGCTCATCCAAGGTGGAAGACCGCCGGAGCAGCCGACCACCGGCCACCACCACCGTCGCCGACGTGTGCACGTGGCCAAGCCGCCACGGGCCCTCTCCCGGCCATCCCAAGTGACCAGCGGGTGCGCGATGACCTCCTGGTGCTCCCCCACCCCTCCATCGCCGCCAACGATGCCTCAGCCGGCCGGAACAGGACTCTGTTTTTCTCGCGACCAGGGACTTCGGGTTTGAATTCGACTAAATCCACGGGGTTTCCTGCACTGTCATTGACTCAGATGAATAGTACTCCGAGGACCTATTTGTTTTGGAGAAATGCTGGAACTTTGAAAATCCATATAAATTCATAGAAAAGTCGTAAAATAGCAAATGTGGACTTTTTGGAATTCTTGTGAAATTCTCTATGCAGTAGATCTATAATATGGCATGGTTTAGTTTGCAGTTTTAGCAGTAAAAATAGATTTGTGCAGTTCGGTTTTAATTGCTTGTTATATTTGTCTTTTTCATAAACACTGTATTATTGCTCAAATAAATGTGAAAATATTGTGACAAGCTTTTCTTATGATTTTTCATGTCTGGTAAAAGTTCCATGAATTTAGGAGATTAAGAGTTATAAAAATAACAAATGCCCTGTGTTGCTTTGATCCTATTCTGAGTGGATCTACATGTTTATATTGTTTAACTCAGTTAGGTTGTGAATCATACCTGGATGAAAATATATGAGTTGTAGTACTTTTTATAAGCTTTCCATAAAGCTAAATATCATAATTTTTGGTTAAACATATCTTTAGTTATAGTAGTTTAAAGTACTATTTCAGTTTCTGTCTAAACCCAGACAGGAATACATTGTTTGTTATGTAAGACCTTGATAGTTGTAGATTTAGCTCTAGATGTTTATAACAAAGTTGTTCACAATTTAGTAAGCTTTCTAGAAAGTACATAACCATAATTTATGGGCATGTTAAACTCAAGTTATGGCTGTTTAATGTGACATGATAGATTCTGTCCATGTTTTGGACAGAGATGTCTTTATGGATCTTGATAAATGGTTTATAATTATAAATAAAAATGTAAAAATGGAAAATGTTGTTCCAATACAATCCTATGATATTGTTGTAGCATGTTTATGTATGATATGGCTATGTGTTTGAAGAAAATATGATTTGTGCATTTATCTTATTCTCACATGGTTAATTGCAATAGCAATTTGTCTTTTTCATAGATGTTGCTATGCTTATTCAAATGCAGTGAAATTTATACAGTAGACTATGGATAGTATGTAGAATCTACTGCAATTTTTGTAGAATTTACTGTGCATGTTTGGTATTTGTTCTTTAATTCACCTTATTATCCAAATAAATTAAGAAAGGCATTAAATAAATTTATTTGGTAATGACCACTATGTTTTCTGGTGTTCTTTAGTTATGTGCCAACTGTTGGTAACAATGGTTTTGCTCAAATGCATGTTTCAAATATAAGTTAATAATTAATTGTTTGCAATTGTTGTTTCCGGACAGTTTCTGCAACTGTTTGGATTACAATATGTAAATGATGTTTTCTGGGAAACTTATTTATAGCAAAGTTGTAGATAATTCATTTATATAGCTGCTGTCAAAATTTGGTAGTATTTGGCCTTGTGGTTTGTAAGTTATGTCTGTTCAAAGTTGGATTTCAGAAATGGTTGCTCTCTGTCTTGTTAGGACCCGATTCTGTAATTCTAATATTTCGACCTGCCAAACTTACGAATCATGCTTTGATGTCTAAAGATGAAATGTAGATAATTTCCTAAGCTTTCCAGAATGTCTTCTTTCATGTATTTTAGAGTTGTGGAAATCCAGTTATGATTTAATTTCTCAGCTGCTGTTAACAGTCCTAAAAATAACAGATTCCTTGTATTGCTGTTGCTTGGTATATTGCTATGTATGACTCATGTCTTTGGTAATGGCTAAGTTAATATACCTTAGACCTTGTGAAACATGTATGCCATATCTAATATGTTTAGTGTTGCATTCCTTGTTGACTTAGCATGTGGTAATGTAATCATTAAGTTGAGCAATGAGATGTGCTTAAGTATGTTTAGTGTAACCATGCTCTTGCCATGCTTCTGGTGTGTGATGCTTTGTCTATTGCACTTCTATGTGTTCATACACTTGCATCTTGCATCTCATTTAGGTATGCTAGATGAATTGCGTGAAGGACTTTATGGTGGACCTAACTGGATGATGGAAGGACTACACAAGTGTTGTCACCATTAGATATCGTCAAGACGGTGCAAGCTGACTTAACTGACTTGTGTCGGATTCCAGGCAAGCCCCGGAGCATTCTAAGTCTCCTACCCTCTCTTTTTATAAAAGCACAAGAGTATAACTTTATATGATGCATTAGGTGATAGGAGTTGAATGAAACCGTTGGTGCATATTTCCTATCTTGTCCACTATATGAAACTACCTGAACCCTTACTAGTATAAGAAAAACGTTCTATGCTTAGCTATGCTTAGCTCGGTAGAAGCCAGGTGATTTCCTGTCACCTGCGAGAGATAGGTGGATACCTGATCACGGTTGGCTATATTTGCTATCGTGGAAATAACCATGTGCTAATAATGAATTTGAGACCGGGCGGGATGACGATAGTGCAGCAACAAGGCATGGAGGTCTTGGGTGTGAATCTATTCCCGTCTGTGTCGTTTAAGGACCGAATCGCTGTACGTCCCCGTGTCATATTGAACGCATGCCTATCACTTAGTTGGCCGGATAAGTCGTTCCGACCGCGAAGCCTACGAGTGCAACTCAGGCCGGATACCCCGTTCTGTATGAGTGCGCACCCCGGTTGGTAGTAAGGATGTGCGGGGAGTCAATGGCGTAAGCCTAGATGTCAGGTTAGAGTCCTGCTCTGGCAGATTGGCGGTCCCTGGGGGTGCGGCGCTGGACGGACCCGCGAATTGGTCCGGAGTTGTGCTAAAGGTGATCCAAGCTACTCTAGCTAAGTATGCCTGGGTGAGTGCTAGGAATACCCCTCCAGCTGGATAGGAATCGATTCGAATCGCCGTCTCTCCCGGATAGTGAGAACTTGACTCGGGCAGCGGCAACGTAGATAAACTAAATGAAACTTAATGGTTATGATGATGATGATGGCTACATGATAAACCGGATATGGTTATTATTGTGATGCTCATTAATCAAGTGATTGCTATAGAATAGGTGCAAAATCTAGCTATGGTAGCTTAATTGAACTTGATGCTAAAATATTGACTAAAAGGTTGAAAGTAAGGACTCATGATAGTAATGCTCTTTTGGCAAAGTTATGCTATCCAACCAACTCCACCAAAAAGCCTTGCATATCCTTGAGAGTCTTTTATTTTCTCTCCTGTCGGGTAAGTCTAGCTGAGTACATTCGAGTACTCAGGGTTTATCCCACCATGTTGCAGGTGAAGTCTTCAACCTGCTAAGGATGGTGGCTAACCGCCGGTGGGCTCGGTGATTCTATAAAGTGTTCTCATCTACATGCTTTTGTCGGAGGATGTCACTTATGCTAGCAATGTATTTGGAACTTATGTTATTGTACTCATTTGAAAGCTATGTTGTTTTCTAATCGATTTGGAAAAATCCAAACTTGTATTATTATTTATGAACTCTTTTGTAATATTATTTCCGCTGCGAATCTCTGGGTATGTGATATGTATTTGCTTAATCATGCGATCTTGGCGTAAAGTTGATGTACCGAGGTCCTTCGTGACACTCGGCAGACTATCGGGTTTATATAAGTGAGAGTATGCGCGTGTCAACGTGTTAAACGGGGACAGTCGTACTTAAGCTTGTATAAATTGGGCGGTTCTGTCACACCCGGGAGCGGATACAGGACACGAGAGACAACACAAGACATACGTATTAGAGCAACCTTACTCCATCTCAGTTCATACCACGCTTGTATTCACCCCTATACAAGCACTTAGGTGCAAGATAATACAAACTCTGCTCCCCCGCTGGACGTAGGGCCTTCTCTTGCCCGAACCAGGATAAAACTTTGTGTCCTTTCTTGCATCACCATCTGGAAAAGGGAGCACGCATACAAGTTTTACTCGTTGGTGTGACCCCCCGGGGGGAAAACACCGAAAGTTGGCGTGCCAGGTAGGGGGCCTGCGTGTTTTTCACTGATTTCCCATTCCTTTCCAGATGGCCACTCTCGTTTCGCCGATTCCGCGCTCCACGGTGATTTGGTTCGGGAGCCTCGAGTTCATGTCTACCGGTTTTGGCTACGACATGATCCTGCTCTCGGTCAAAGGACCGAGAGGAGCTCACGTTGCGCCAGCACGATTGAGGGCTCCGAGACGTCCTCACCACCATGCCTCCCCACCCAAGAAGAGGCGCGGACAGCGCCTCCATCACCCCTCTACCTCATCAAGACCGACAGTTCGTGCCAGGCAGGAGGTGACACAGGAGCCGACAGCCCCGCGCGCCGAAACCGTGGGTTTGATGGCCCAATGCCATGAGGATCGCATGACGACGATGGGAGAACGTTGCATCGCTCGCCAGGGCGATTTGTCCGAATGCCTAGACGTACGTGGAGAGACCAATGGTCCTCCCACGCGACACTAGAGCACAGCAACGGACGTCCGAGCTGCCGGACTTCTCTCAGGTACGAGGCCTCCGCCGCCTAGGGCCTGGGCGATACAAGATCACCTCGCTCAGACAACGGCTGCTGGAGGAGGGACGTGGATGTTTCTACGCTGCCAAGCCGGACTCCGACTCTGAGACCGATAGCTACGACCCTACTAGGGAATGCTTCATATCGACGGGGCGGTGGAAACCACCGACGAGACACAAGACGCCGTTGCTGGTGGTCGAGCCCCTGCAGCAAGGGAAGACCCCAGGACGCCTGGGAACGACGGTCAGGTCGACCCCCCTCCACAAGAAGACAGAGCCGCGCAACTTGCGCAGCTACGAGAGCTCAAAGCGAAGCTCGACGAAGATCGCGAGCGCCTTGTTCTGCTTGAACAGATCCTTGAGCAGGACCAGCCTTACCCGCCTAGCGGAAGTGTCCGCAGACGGGCCTAAGAGGTACATCGGCAGATTGTCAGAGACAGAGAGTCTGAGCAGCCCGTCAGCCGTTTCCCTCGAGCGGGCAAGAACGTCGTGGCGGCGACAATGCTGCTACGTAACATGCCCGAACCGTCGAACTCCCAAGTGCGACGCATTCGAGACGAGGTACAGACTCTGCTCCAGGTGGTGGCAGTTCAGCAGGCCCAAAGCTCGGCCTCTCGGCATTGAGGAGCGGCCACAGAAAAGCGTGATGAGCCGGCCCAGAACGAAAAGGAGGTGTCGGTCCATCAGCAGCCGCCCCCTCGAGGGAAAAAGACGGCACTCGTCCTCCACCACCCCGTCGACAACCAAGGACGACACGACGCACGACGTGACATCGACGAGAATCGTCGCCGTTGGTATGGGGATGCGGAAGAGCGTGGTTACAGCGCCCACCGCGGCGGGAGACACGGCAGCAACGAGGACCGGATGGCCCCGGAACCACCGGGCCCTCGGGTGTTCAGCAGAGCAATCCACAGCACACCGCTGCCCAGCCCGTTTCGACCCTCAACCAGCATCGCTAAATACAAGGGAGAGACCAAGCCGGAGCTATGGCTGACAGACTTCAGGCTAGCCTGTCAGCTGGGAGGCGCTCGAGGGGACGATCGAGCCATCATCCGACAGCTACCGCTTTTCCTCTCCGACACCGCCCGCAGATGGCTCGAGGAGCTCCAGGCCAACCAGATCCACGATTGGTTCGATTTGGTCAGGGTGTTCGAGGGTACCTTCAAAGGAACCTACATACGGCCTGGCAACTCGTGGGACCTCAGCAAGTGCAAGCAGAAGTCAGGAGAAACTCTCCGAGAGTATGCTCGACGCTTCTTGAAGCAGCACACCGAGCTGCCGCACATCCCCGACCACGACGTCATCCTGGCCTTTGTCTCTGGCACCACCAGTCGAGACTTGGTGCGGGAATTAGGCTGGAATCGCCCTCCGACCGTCAACGAGCTGATGGACGTAGTGGCAAACTACGCTGCAGGGGAAGAAGCAGTCGGCGCCTTCTTCAGCAGCGAAGGAGGCAAAGACAAGTCGCCTGCCGATGATGATGAGGGCCCCAGTCGAGGACCCAAGAAGAACAAAAAGAAGAAGAAAGCACGGCCCTTCCAGTGGGACGACGATCTCGTCGCCGCCATGGAGCGCAAAAGGCCTCGAGGACCCCCAGAGGGGGCTATCTTCGACAAAATGCTAAAGGAGCCCTGCCCTTACCATAAGGGAGGGGCAAACCACAAGCTCGAGGACTGTCGTATGCTAAAGAAGCACTACGACGGTCTGGGGTTCAAGAAGGACGCACGTGACGGCTTGAAGAAAGAGAAGAATGGCGACAAGGGGGACGACAAAGACGACGAAGGTTTCCCAGCCGTCCACGACTGCTACATGATCTACGGTGGACCCTCGACACAGCTAAACGTGAGACAGCGCAAGAGGGAGTGCCGCGAGGTCTTTGCGGCAAGGATGGCAGTGACCCAGTACCTCAGCTGGTCAAGCACCGCCATCACCTTCGATCGAGACGACCACCCCGACAAGGTAGTCGCCCCTGGCGTCTACCCGCTCGTCGTCGACCCCATCATCGTCAACACCAGACGCTTGAAGGCGTTGATGGATGGCGGCAGCAGCCTGAACATCATCTACCTCGAGACCCTCGACCTTCTCGGCATCTACAGGGCGCAGCTCCAACCAAGCGCCGACGCTTTCCATGGTGTCGTACCTGGAAAGAAGGCATTGCCAGTAGATCGAATCGACCTGCCGGTCTGCTTTGGCACGGCAGCCAATTTCAGAAAGAAGACCCTCACCTTTGAGGTGGTGGGATTCTGGGGCACGTACCACGCCATCATCGGGCGCCCGGGTTACGCCAAGTTTATGGCTATCCCCAACTACACCTACTTGAAGCTGAAGATGCCCGGACCCAAGGGCGTCATCACCATCAGCTCCTCCTAGGAGCACGCGTACGAGTGCGACGTTAAATGCGTCGAGTATGGGGAAGCTGTCGAGAACTCCACTGAGCTCGCCTCGAAGCTCGAAGCCCTGGCCGTAGAGGCTCCAGAGCCCAAGAGTCACGCGGGCAGCTTCGAGCCGGCGGAAGGAACAAAGAAGAACCCACTCGACCCCAACAACTCTGACGGCAAGGTGCTGACGATCAGCGCCGACCTCGACCCCAAATAGGAAGCCGTGCTCGTCGACTTTCTTCGTGCAAATGCCGACATGTTTGCATGGAGTCCCTCGGACATGCCAGGCATAACGAGGGAAGTCGCCGAGCACTCCTTGGAAATTCGAGCCGGTTCCAAACCAGTGAAACAACGGTTGCGTCGCTTCGACGAGGAGAAACGCAAGATCATTGGTGAGGAGATCCACTAGCTTTTGATGTCCAGATTCATCAAGGAGGTTCACCATCCCGACTGGTTAGCAAATCCTGTACTAGTTAAGAAAAAGAATGGGAAAATGAGGATGTGTGTCGATTATACAAGTTTCAATAAAGCAGTCCGAAAGTTCCTTTTCCATTACCACGTATCGATCAAATTGTTGATTCTACTACGGGATGTGAAACCCTTTCTTTCCTTGATGCATATTCTGGTTACCATCAAATAAAAATGAAAGAGTCCGACCAGCTTGCGACATCTTTCATCACGCCTTTTGGCATGTACTGTTATGTAACCATGCCGTTCGGGCTTCAAAACACGGGAGCAACATACCAGCGATGCATGCTCCACGTGTTTGGCAAGCATATAGTGTCGACGGTCGAGGCATACATCGATGACATCGTCATCAAGTCAAAGCAACGAGGAGACCTGATTCAGGACCTCGAGATCGTTTTCAGTTGCTTACGCACCAACAAGATCAAGCTCAACCCCGAGAAATGCGTCTTTGGTGTACCCCGAGGCATGCTCCTGGGATACATAGTCTCCCAACGTGGCATCGAGGCCAACCCCGATAAAGTCTCGGCCATCACGAGAATGGGGCCGATCCGAGACGTCAAGGGAGTGCAAAAGGTCACGCGATGTTTGGCGGTGCTGAGTCATTTTATCTCGAGGTTGGGAGAAAAGGCATTGGCACTATATCGGCTCTTGAAACAAGCCGAGCGTTTCTCTTGGACCCCTGAAGCCGAGGAAGCCCTCGATAACTTGAAGAAAACACTAACCTCTGCCCCGGTCCTGGTCCCACCTCAACCCGTAGAACCTCTGCTTCTGTATGTTGCCTCGATGACCCAGGTCGTCAGTGCGGCAGTGGTGGTCGAGAGGCAGGAGGAGGGGCATGCGCTGCCAGTCCAGAGGCTGGTCTATTTCGTCAGCGAGGTGCTCTCAGAGACCAAGGCACGGTACCCACAGATCGAGAAGCTAATCTAAGCCGTGATCCTCACCCGACGCAAGCTGCAACATTACTTCCTCGGCCACCCTATCACGGTGGTGTCGTCCTTCCCCTTGGGGAAATCATCCAAAGTAGGGAGGCCACGGGAAGAATCGCCAAATGGTCGGTCGAGCTCATGAGTGAGACCCTCACTTATGCGCTCCGCAAAGCTATCAAGTCTCAAGCTCTGGTGGATTTCGTCGTGGAATGGACGGACTCCCAGCGCCCTCCGACCCAGGTTCAAGCAGAACTATGGACGATGTATTTCGACAGGTCTCTCATGAAGACGGGAGCTGGGGCGGGCCTGCTATTCGTCTCGCCCCTAAGCGTTCATATGAGGTATGTCATCAGGATACACTTTGCTCCATCTAACAACGTTGCAGAATACGAGGCCCTTGTCAATGGGCTGAAGATTGCCATCGAGCTAGGAGTTCGGCGCCTCGATGTTCGAGGCGACTCCCAACTTGTCATCGACCAAGTGATGAAAGCCTCCAACTGCCACGACCCAAAAATGGAGGCATACTGCAAGGAGGTACGTCGGCTCGAGGATAAGTTCCACGGCCTCGAGCTCGTCCACATCGCCCGACGCTATAACGAGGCAGCCGACGAACTCGCTAAGATCACGTCAACTCGAGGCACGATCCCGCCCGACGCATTCTCGAGAGATCTCCACGAGCCATCCGTCGACTTGGGCTCAAGGGCTGACGTCGAACACACCGCCCCCCAACAAACCGACACCATCGAGGCACTGCTAGCGGCAGCAGAGGTAATGGAGGCAGAACAGCGACCCGGTCGACCGTTCGACTGGCGCACACCGTTCCTCGACTGCCTGATTCGTTGCGAGCTACCAGAAGATTGATCCGAGGCCCGCCGTATCGCTCGACGGGCCAAGTCATACATAATCTACGGCGACGGCACTGAGCTATACCGACGAAGCCTGTCAGGAATCTTGCAACGCTGCATCACCATAGAGGAAGGCCGAAAGCTCCTCGATGATCTACACTCCAAGGCTTGTGGCCACCACGCTACTCCGCGGACCCTCGTAGGGAACGCTTTCCGACAAGGCTTCTACTGGCCAACGGCTGTAGCTGACGCCATCGAGCTCGTACGTTCGTGCCATCGGTGTCAATTTTACGCCAAGCAGACGCACCTCCCCGCCCATGCTCTCCAGATGATCCCCATCATGTGGCCGTTGTTGGGTATTCTTAACATCATTACCAAAAGTAGACAGTTTTCTAATTCTAGTAACGGTGCCAAAAATGCTAAACCTATCCCTCACACCACTTAAGCCAAGTTGTCATCCACAGCATGACATGAGAGACGCGGTATTGAAATATGCAATTGCTCTTCTAAATAAATAATGAATGTGATCTGCAAGCGCACAGATTAATACTGATGTAGCATTTTAACCGGGAAGTATTCCAGGTATCGTTATTTATATTTTTACCACTGGGAAGGGATTAACAATCATCACTATTGATTACAGAATAGAATATGAGATTGAGTATCTATCATTGCATGTATAATTGAGAACATTTATCTAACTCTTTCATACAGGGGTAAGTGTCACATAAAAGATATATGAAGTAATGAATAGTGACAAAGATAATTAATCTGATCATAACTTAGCCACATATAAATATGATAAGCACCTCAATTAGATACTCTAGAAAGTCATTAGCATAGAATTAGAACGAACTACAAGAATATTTCATAAGTTTTTCTCAACTATATAGTCTAGCATTATCATAGTTAGTGCAAGCATACTTAGTAATCATTGCGAGACAAGACTACGCCCATGCATAGTGATATTAGCAAGGTAAATGAGAAACATAGCAATCACTCCCCTATAATAATATTGCTCTGCTAGCCCAATACACGAGAGGGGGACTATATAAGAATCAATGAAGCTGTCACTATCACGAACTACCCCACGATCTTGCATATTGGGTACAATCGCAGATAAATACAGTATAAGCACCACGCCTACACAATATCTATCATTTACCCATGGATCCGATGGATAAACGCTATACGATCCTAAGCATGTATATAGATCCAATCTAACTAAGCCAAGTACATAACTATGATAAACTAAGAACAATATAATCTTGAATATAAGCAAGTAGAGCAAAGTCATAAGCAATATATTGAAGTAGAACAAAGTCACATTCATAGTACTGAAGAACAAAGATAATTAGAATGCAATTAGAAGCACAATTAGAGAATTACCAAGAATCCTCTTGACAGATCCGGAAACCAATCGAAGATTGACTCCTTCTAGTTCTAATCCTATGTAGCTATGCTAATCTAGATATCTAATTGATGTGGTGGCTCTAATCTTGATCAGAGCTTCTTCTCCCTTGAGGAATAATGAATTAGGGTTGAGAGGCTCTCTCCTCCAGGGGCCAGGGGGTCTGGTTTTATAGTCCCTTCAAGTGAACATGGGCCGTTGGATCAAACCGACATTGATTGAACGGTTATCCTTGATCCTTTATGTCGGTGGAGATCTCCCGATAAACAGAGTCCTATTTGGACTCCAACAGAGGGCGGGCGCCCTGCCTCTGGCCCCGTTCGGCCTCCGCTTTCTTCCCGAGGCTTCTGGAGTCTTCTAGATGTAAGATAATTGCGCGGCACCTTAATATCTGTATGTAATCGCGACGTGTGGGCCTTTCTTCCGTATTTCCTGATAACCCCCTACAGAAATAGACAAACACCAAAACTTGTGGAATTCTGTCAGATAAAACCCTAAGTCTAGATGTTGATTTCATTTGGATCCTTTTCTTTGTTTATTTGATAATTAAATTTGATACTTAAGGACCGTCAACAAACTCCCCCAAGCTTACCTCTTGCTCATCCCTGAGCAGGGATAGATTAGAAGTTGCTGCAATACTTTAAAAATTGATGGTACACATGCTTTTAAATAAGATCTCATCTCTGAGTTAGAGTAAACTGTCAAGACTTAAAACTTACTTACTTTACCTTTCACCATGGGACTTGTAACCGACACTTCTGTCTTGAGTAGTTAAAAGATAGAATAGTCTAGTCAAGTGTCATGTCTCTTATTCTTGATCAGCTATAGCTGTGGAGTTTTTTGTAGATTTTCAAATAAAACTCAGAGATTCCTTGTATGATTCTCTCATATCTTTCTTTTGTGGTATTTTTGGATCCTTACCAAGGCAGTGATGGTATATGCCTTCTATCAAGATATATGGTATTTGTGGTATAAGGCATAGTGACATTGCCTTCTCTCTCACCCTATTCTAATAAGGCTTTAATATCTGGAGCTCATAGGTGGGAGATAAAATATATATACTTACAAGACATTTATTATATAGTCAAACCATGGATCCAAAGAAACAAATCAATAAGTCAAATCAAGATGTGCATGTGTGGCGAATGAATGGCGTATGGTGATGATGGTGATAACAATGGTGAAAGTCTAATCCTACTTTTGCTCTTTTGAGGGGATACATACCTTCCTTGCTTTTTGAAATTTTATGAGGAGAATGAGATGCTCTATCTTTTTATTTTCTCTCGGGTGGGTATCTTGTACCCCTAATTCTACTGTCGGACACTTGTCCATTTATACCTCTCGTCTCACTTTTTTCTTTTCTTTCGAGGTTCCGGGCACTTGCCCCTTTTGATTTCCTCGTATCTTTTTATTTTCTCTTTTTTTAGAGCATTCATCTCTTGAGATAATATGGCAAGTGGTAGTAACAAGATATCTTGAGCATTTATTTCACAAGGAAAAATAGAAATATTTTTGGCTATTCTCTCCCGGATTAGGAGTAGAATGTTTTTAGGTGGTTCTGGAGATGAAAATGGGTGGACATATGTAGATGGTACTTCCGGGGTAGAAGTAGCATATATGAGTGAACGTGTAAGTGAATCTTGATTTTAACTACATGACAAGCTCCTAAGGGTCTACACAGCTTGACCACACTCAATGCTCATAAGCAGTTAATAGTAAATGTGTGACTCAAAGTCTAGCAAGCATGTATATATGATTGTGGTAGGAATTTAAACTCTCATCATACAAGAACTCATCATGCAATATTTTAAAGATTTTCAAAGATAAAATTCTCCAGACTTCTAGCATCTCTAGGAACAGATAAACAACAGCTCAACCTTCCCATATCATATACGTTAACAACTTAGACTTCAGATCAAGTTTTCATCCCACAAGTTTAGGTCTAGAGCAAGCTTTAAATTATAACAGTTATGTCTAAACTAGTGAGAGAACTTCAAATTTTAAAATTAGGCAGAGCAACTATTCATCATATCCATGCTTGAGTTTAGATACAGATTAGCATAGCCACTTTATTTATTTATTAAACACACTAAACAAAAGATATATATATATATATAAGTATAAAAATCTTTATTTGGTTTTCCATAGTTATGTATATTTATATTGTAATATAGTATAAGTATAAAGATAGATAGATAGAAATACTTATCGGGATAAATGGGCGGTGCTCTCCCCCAAGCTTAATTTTGACGTAATTTCTCTTGATGTAGCTAGCAGGTGGCAGAGGTGTATTTGAAAGTTAGCAGCATTCTGACAGCGATTAGAATGTCCTCCGTCTGCTAGTCTTCTTGATTCTTAAATTCTGTGGAGCTCAAATAGACAACAAAGCTTGTGGAACTGGTTAAGTGTTAGCATAAATATCTAGCCTTTATCATGTTGAGCCTCCTCAATAAATGTTACTCTCTATTTTTATATTTTCATTTTATAAAGCAGAAAAGAAATTTTTATGCCACCACAGTGAATGCACATATGGGTTTCATGCCACTCGTATACTCACATGGGGCTTACTATTTTTTTAACATTTTTATTTTATTTTATTTTTAAGATAGTATGAACATGATTAACTAAGTAGACTATTTTAAAATAATTGAAAGGGAAAGGATAACTACCAAGTTTACCTCTTGGCAAGGCGTTCGGTGTTTTTAAGTCCTCCAAACGGGACTCTCTATTTTCTCAATTGTCGTGGGATTCGTTGGGTGGCAGAGTCGGTACTTCCGACGGCGCCTCCTCTTCATGTATAGTTATCTTCTCTTTCCATACCTGACTCGGTGCTTCGGCCTCCTCTGGATAATTCTGTTTAAACTCTACGTCTTCTGATCTTACAACTTCTCCTTCATAGTCTGCCCATCCGTCCTTGATGATTTGCCTCCTCTGGTTGCAGTTGCGTCGTTTTCTTACCTCCTTAGATTCTTCAAAGATGTAGTTAGGGTTAGTAAAATAACGGCGTACCTTCTTTGAGGGGAAGTGCATATAGACTTCTCCGGTTCCAATGTAGATGATTGCTTTAACGGTGCTCGGGAACGGTCTTCCAAGGATGATGGGTGGATCGTACTCATCTTCTCCCATGTCAATAACCTGAAAGTCTGTGTAGACAAAATGATTGTCTATTTTGACTGGGACATTAGTTATTGTTCCTTTAACTTCTCGAAATGTCTGATCTGCCATCTGGAGCTGAATGTATGTTGGTTTCAGGGGCATGGTTCCGAACAAGAGCCGATAGGTGACTGCGGCCATTATGTTGATGCCCGATCTGGTGTCGCAAAACGTCTTGTAGAAGTTGTATCCATTTATGGAGCAGTAGATGCTCAGCAGTCCTGGGTCGTCCTTCTTGGTCAAAAACGGTGACTTAAGTTGATGATCTTGGCCTCCATGAACTGTAGTGACCATCTTCGCTGACTCGGTCCACACTTGCTTGTTCCTGTTTCTCCTGTTGGTCCTCTTCCTTGATTCACGTCTGGATTGATCTGGGATTTGTGTAGTCTTGTTCTTGAAGAAAAACGTCTCCTTCCTCCCTTTGATGTACAAACTGATCTTGGCAGCACTAGCATAGATGATGGCTCCTGAGGTGTTTAAGAATGGCCTCCCTAAGATGATGGGTGCTCTCTCATCATTACCGCTCTCTACCACTATGAAGTCTGCTGGGGCATATAAGGTACCAACTCGGACACAAAGGTTCTTCAATATTCCCTTTAGAAAACTTATCGTTTGATCTGCAAACTGCAAACACATGGTTGTCTCTAATAAAGGATATGTAAAGAATTTTTCATAGAGTACCCTAGGCATAATGTTGACACTGGAGCCAAAGTCACAGAGTGCTTCTAGGACGTCCACCATGCCGATGGAGATCGGGATGACGGGGCGTCCTGGATCACCTCTCTTGACCGGCAGAAGGTCAGTAGTGAATTCAGTGACGGGGTTACTCCAATTACCTGCATCAAACATGTCTACAAGATTTGCAGATTCTAATCCATCCGGTTGTGATGGTATACCGGGGTTAGTAGTAGGAACAGCAGCAACTATTTGATTTAACTGAGATTCAATCATTTTATTAAAGCTAATTTGATTCCTGATGGCAGTAGATAAATTATCCATTCTATTGTTTTTATTTTCTAGCATTTTATCATTCGATGCCAATTTCTTAGATAGGTTATCCATTAGCTTTCCTTGATTAGACACTAACTCTTTCAGAGGTGGAAAATTATTATTATTGTTATAAGAATTGTTACCTTGATAAATACCTGAGTAGTTAGGCCTCTATTGATTCCAACCTTGATTTTGTTGAGGACGGTTGTAGTAGTAGTTGTTGTTATTGTTGATGTAGTTCACATCCTCAAGCATCTCAGGGCAGTGATTGTCTGAGTGTCCAGTATCTCCACACGCCTCACAAGTCATGTGAGAGTCGTAGATGTGCATAACTTCTTTCTTATCTCCAGCTCTATCGTCGAGCTTCTTCATGAGCAGGTCTAGCTTTGCAGACAGCATATCTACCTCCTTGAGCTGATGCATACCTCCACCTCTCTTGCGTGTCTGGGTCCTTTCTTCATTCCAGCTTTGGTTGGACGCCATCTTCTCCACAAGAGCTGTGGCTTGTGGTATAGTAAGTGATAAGAATGCTCCTCCAGCTACAGCATCCATGCTCTCTCGAGCACTGTTGCCGAGCCCATGATAAAACGTCTGCATCAATAGCCAACTCTCCATTCCATGACGGGGACATTCTAGGATGTAGTCTTGAAAGCGCTCCCATGCTTCTGGAACAGATTCATCATTTCATTGCTGAAAACTTGTAATCTTCCTACGGAGAGCATTGGTCTTGCCCATGGGAAAGAACTTAGCCAGGAAGTTTGTTGAGCAGAGTGCCCACGTAGTATTCTTCTCCTTTGTAGTGTAGAACCACTGCTTCGCTCTCCCTAACAGTGAGAATGGGAAGAGGCGAAGTAGTATAGCATCTCTGGAAACCCCTGATATGGTAAATGTGTTGCAAATCTCCAGGAAGTGTTGGAGATGAGCACTAGCATCTTCTTGTGCCTTCCCACAGAACTGGTTGGATTGCACCATGTTGATAAGTCCAGGCTTGAGCTCAAAGTTGCCATCGATCTCTGCAGCAGGTCCAGTGCGAATGTTGTCCATAGTGGGAGCTGAGAACTCACGGATTGATTTGTTCGCCATGGTTTCGAACTCTAAAGACAAGTTTCGGTGATCTTCTTGATTGGATGAAGCTTCTTGCTGAAGTGTTGATGATCTCCCCTTGAGCTTGGCTCTTGTCTTCTTGAATAAGGCTTCGGGATTGTCAACAAAATTTCCTAGAAGATGTCTTCTATTCATACATTCCCCTGCATAAGATAAAATAGAAAATATCGAGGTAAAACTGTATAAGAGAATAGATAAGCTCAATCATATTAGTTATGTGAATGATAACTCAAAATCCTTTATTCCATTCCTGATTAATAATCAACCTTCCCCCGCAACGGCGCCAAAAATGCTTGTTGGGTATTCTTAACATCATTATGAAAAGTAGACAGTTTTCTAATTCTAGTAACGGTGCCAAAAATGCCAAACCTCTCCCTCACACCACTTAAGCCAAGTTGTCATCCCCAGCATGACATGAGAGACGCGGTATTGAAATATGCAATTGCTCTTCTAAATAAATAATGAATGAGATCTGCAAGCGCACAGATTAATACCAATGTAGCATTTTAACCGGGAAGTATACCATGTATCTTTATTTATATTTTTACCACTGGGAAGGGATTAACAATCATCACTATTGATTACAGAATAGAATATGAGATTGAGTATCTATCATTGCATGTATAATTGAGAACATTTATCTAACTCTTTCATACAGGGGTAAGTGTCACATAAAAGATATATGAAGTAATGAATAGTGACAAAGATAATTAATCTGATCATAACTTAGCCACATATAAATATGATAAGCACCTCAATTAGATACTCTAGAAAGTCATTAGCATGGAATTAGAACGAACTACAAGAATATTTCCTATGTTATTCTCAACTATATAGTCTAGCATTATCATAGTTAGTGCAAGCATACTTAGCAATCATTGTGAGACAAGACTACGCCCATGCATAGTGATATTAGCAAGGTAAATGAGAAACATAGCAATCACTCCCCTGTAATAATATTGCTCTGCCAGCCCAATACACGAGAGGGGGACTATATAAGAATCAATGAAGCTGTCACTATTACGAACTACCCCACGATCTGGCATATTGGGTACAACCGCAGATAAATTCGGTATAAGCATCACACCTACACAATATCTATCATTTACCCATGGATTCGATGGATAAACGCTATACGATCATAAGCATGTATATAGATCCAATCTAACTAAGCCAAGTACATAACTATGACAAACTAAGAACAATATAATCTTGAATATAAGCAAGTAGAGCAAAGTCATAAGAAATATATTGAAGTAGAACAAAGTCATATTCCTAATACTGAAGAACAAAGATAATTAGAAAGCAATTAGAAGCACAATTAGAGAATTACCAAGAATCCTCTTGACAAATCCGGAAACCAATCGAAGATTGACTCCTTCTAGTTCTAATCCTATGTAGCTATGCTAATCTAGATATCTAATTGATGTGGTGGCTCTAATCTTGATCAGAACTTCTTCTCCCTTGAGGAATAATGAATTCGGGTTGAGAGACTCTCTCCTCTAGGGGCCACGGGGTCTGGTTTTATAGTCCCTTCAAGTGAATATGGGCCGTTGGATCAAACCGACATTGATTGAACGGTTATCCTTGATCCTTTAGGTCGGTGGAGATCTCCCAAGAAACAGAGTCCAGTTTGGACTCCAACAGAGGGCGGGCGCCCTGCCTCTGGCCCCGTTCGGCCTCCGCTTTCTTCCCGTGGCTTCTAGAGTCTTCTAGATGTAAGATAATTGTGTAGCACGTTAATATCTCTATGTAATCCCGACGTGTGGGCCTTTCTTCCGTATTTCCTGATAACCCCCTGCAGAAATAGACAAACACCAAAACTCATGGAATTCTGTCAGATAAAACCCTAAGTCTAGATGTTGATTTCATTTGGATCCTTTTCTTTGTTTATTTGATAATTAAATTTGATACTTAAGGACCGTCAACAGCCGTTCGCGGTATGGGGACTCGACCTAGTAGGGCCTCTACAGAAGGCAGCAGGGGGATACACCCATTTGCTAGTGGCCATCGACAAATTCTCCAAATGGATCGAGGCTCGACCCATCACGAACATCCGGTCCGAGTAGGCCGTCCTTTTCTTCACCGACATCATCCACAGGTTTGGGATCCCCAACGTTATCATCACCAAAAACGGCACTCAGTTCACTGGCAAAAAGTTCTTGGACTTCTGTGACCGGCATCACATCTGTGTGAACTGGTCCGCAGTGGCCCACCCTCGAACTAATGGCCAGGTCGAACGTGCCAACGACATGATTTTACAGGGGCTTAAACCAGGAATCTACAACCGGTTGAAGAAATTCGGCAAGAAATGGGTCGAAGAGCTCTCTTCGGTCCTATGGAGGTTAAGGACGATGCCAAGCAGGGCCACTAAATACACCCCGTTCTTCATGGTCTACGGCTCTAAGGCTGTGCTCCCAACAGACCTCGAGTATGGGTCCCCTCGATTCAAAGCCTACAACGAGCAGTCAAATAAGGAGACTCAAGAGAATGCGGTCGACCAACTCGAGGAAGCTCGAGACATGGCTCTCCTCAACTCCGCCAGATACCAGTAGAAGCTCTGACGCTACCACGACAAGCACGTACGCAAAAGGGATCTGAACGTGGGTGATCTCGTCCTACGGCGGCGGCAAAGCAACCAAGGACGCCACAAGCTGACCCTGCCCTAGGAGGGCCCATACGTGGTGGCCGAGGTCCTGAAGTCGGGGACATACAAGCTAGCGGACGAAAAAGGGGCAGTCTTCACCAACGCGTGGAACATCGAACAGCTACGTCGATTCTACCCCTAGAATTTGAAAGCTTTATGTTCCCATGTACATTCTGTACCAAGATCTTATGAATGAATGCAAGAATGAATAAGATATCTCCCTCGAGTAATTTACTTTTTCACTAGTCGAAATCTCGACGTTAGAAGGGAGTATCAACTATGACCCATCATAGTCGATACCCCCTCGGGGGCTAGCAGGGGGACCCCCCCAACAGTCTAAAAAACCAAGTGATTTTTTCTTTCCTACCAGTAAACCCCGCACAATCGAGTAGTAGAGGCACCTCGAGCCCCTTAAGGGCCGAGAAACGACAAGCCTGAGAACTCCTACACCCCCGGGCTATGGTAACTCTACTCGCCCCTCACCATCGAGGCAATCGAGGTCGCCTTAACAAAAGACCAAACGGGGAATTCAGACGTAGGTAGAAAGGAAGAAAAAAGGGCGCGAACAAAGGAATAAGCAAATACTCAGAGATCTTATAAACCACTCAAAAACACAGTATTACTTCAGACAGAATAACAAGTACTGTACAAGGGGCCTTAGCACCCAGAGTAGGCTCGCAGGCCTCAGTCTGCATCTCGGCCCTCACCACCCTCGTTCGCACCCGAGCTAGTCTCGGGAGGAAGCACTTCCGGCTCGAACAACTTGGCCAACCTCTCCCCAGGGACCTCCGCATCACCGATCAAGGTGTGGAGCCTCTCCGCGTTCCCGGCGTCGGTCTTGGAGATGTCGGTGACGAAGCCGTGAGACACCACCTCCATATCATAAGAGAAGCCTGAGCAGACCACAGCCATTGCCCGCTTCACTCCGATATGTAGAGCGTCCCGCACTCGATTTGTCAGCGTTGCGCCTAGGTAGCACAGCTGATCAACCAGTGCATCGCCTTGGGCTGCCTCCCTCGACTCGTCCACAGGCTCGAGCTCCCAGGAGGCCGAGAGATCGCTTATCGCTGTCCGTAGCTGACCATTCAAAGTGATATCCACCTCGAGCTAAGCCCTGGTAGAGCGGGCCTCGACTTGAGCCGCGAGCAGTTCGTCCTTAAGCCCTATAAAGACCAACAAGGAGAAATTAGGCAACACAAGTCATACCCTTGAAAGAAAACATAATAGTCGAAACGTACCGCGAATCTTCTCTTCTAGAGCGGTGTTCTCGCCAATGAGGTCGGTGTTGGCCCTCTCGATCCCTTTGTAGGAGCGCGCCAGGTCAGTGTTGGTGACACGTAGGTCCTCGATCACCTTGCCCGCCTGCACAATGGCTCCATCTTTCTCTAACAACGCTCTCTTTAGACGGTCAACGTCGTCAGAGAGGCTGTGAGATCGAGCCCGCTCCGCCTCGAGATCCTCGAAGGCCTTCTTCCTGGCCTCCTCTGCGGTGCTCCGAGCGATCTCGCCCTTCACACACTCCACCTTCATCTCTTGGTAGACCTCTCGGGCAGAGGCAAGATCAGCCTTGAGGAGGGCCTTCTCCTTGTCAAGATCGGCAGCTGCGTCCTTATAAAATTTGGCCTCTTCCTGGGCCTTGGACGCAGCCTCCTCGACCGACACGGTCCGCTCCCTCAGCAGCGTAGCCTTTTCCGCTGCCTTCCTCGAGGCCTCCCAAGCTTCGGCCAGAGCGGCCTCCCTCTCCTTCTTCTCCTCCTCGAGCGCCAAAAGTTCCTTGTAAGCCTTGCGGAGTTTCTCCTGCGACTCTAGGAGTTGGTCCTTTAGGAGAGGGAGTTGCTCCCAGCCACCCCTCGTCGCGTGGATAAAGCTTGACTTGATGCGGGAGGTCTCTTTCAGATCCTGCGAACCAGTAGACGGACAGTAAGAACACAAAACCAGAACGTCCTATGATAGCTAAGGCCCAAAAATACTTACAAAATAAGCCAGTTCGAGCCCGTTGTTGGCGAAGCTCCTCGAGATGCTCCCACTTCTCAGCCTCCTTCCGATCGTCCATAAAGATGTTAGGCTCGGACGGGTCAGTGGAGGCTCGGATGCGGATCCGGTCAGGGCACCAGTTTTCCATCTCCTGATCCGTGCGTGCCTTGACACCCCAGATGAGCTCTTCGACGGTCTCAAGCGACCCACCGTTGCGTAGAAATAGGTCGATAAGGGAGGAGAACCGCCCGTCGTCATCCACCGTCTTCCAGGTCCCGGTCTCACTGGCACCACCGCCGCCCGACGTCCCGGCTTCGTCTTCCTCGGTGGGAATGCGGTCCTCCCACGACCGACGCTCTCGGAAGAACCCAGGAGCGATCTCGTCAATGTCGTAGATCGTGCCCTTGATCTCAGACTGAGGGTCGACAGGGGTGCTGTTGACGCCGTTTTTGGGCACGTGTCCATGTTTGGTAAAATACAGGCCTGCAGGATGAGACGGCGGTGTTTAGTCTACAGGATGAGTTGCCGATGAAGATGGTTGCCGATGGAGGAAGGGTTGAACGTTACTGAGTCCATAGATGATGATATGTCTGTGCCGATGGCTATGATAAGGGAGTTTGCCGATGATATGGAGGGAGAGTGTGGAAGCTGTCGATCGGTTTGTAGAGGTGTTCCAGTTTGTCACGGGGGATAGTTTTATGATTTCCTTAGTTATTTAAATCGTTTTGTATATGCATTCTGTGTAATCTGGAATTCAAGTTCTAGTCGTGTCTGGTTGTAGCTCTTTGAGCAGGGTATAAATATAGACCCTAGGGCCTTGTAATGAGATATCTATCAATCAATCAAACACACGTTTTTACTCATATTTTAAGCATCTACTTTTTCGACGACTTCGTCATATTTTCCTTTTTATTACGAGTTCTTAGGAATTCGTCGACTTAAGCTCGGTGTGTTCTCAAGTTCCGCGTGGATACCTCTTGGACGTGACATCCGGGCGCATCGCTGTTGTCGGGACCAAAGTATTCGAGTTACCACCTTTGCCGATAGTAAGGTCAAATTGGCTGGCACGCCTTAACGTTTGAACCGAGTATTATCCCTTTGTGTTTGCAGATCAACTTTTGCATCAACAGGTGCGCATCAAACAAGCGAGCGCCACCACGCCGTCCGCCCGCCTTGACTCAGCGGGGATCGAAGCGGGCGCTCCCTGATGGACCCACGCCGGGGTCGGCGGACCATAAACCGGCAGACCCTCCTCCCCGGCTTCAGGCTCTTGTGGCGTTGGTGGCATTGGCTGGGGTGGACTATGAGGTGGTGGCTTGAGCAGTTTCTCTAACTGCTAGCTCCTCTGCTGCTGTTGCTCCTGGAGCTCCCGTAGCTGCTGCTGACGGTCCTACTCCAGCAGCTCCTCGAGCTAGGGTCCCTCTGGCCGCCGCCCCTCTTCTATTTCTTCTCCTTCTTGCTGCGGCTGCTGCTGCCCCTCCTGCAGCTGTTGACGCGTCTCCTGCTCGCGCTCCTCCTCCTCCCTCTTCCTCTGGTCCTCGACAGAGTGGAGCCCGATGGGCCACGCCGTCCGTTTCGCCGCAGGGGAAGCCTCGACCTCCTTGTCCATGGACCGAGCTTTCTTTGAAGGCCCGTCGCCGCTGTACCCATCACTTACCATGATAGGATCCCCCTCGACCCCAGATTGGGGAGGCTCAGGGGCTCCCTCCTGCTCTTCGGGGTGAGGCGTCTCAACCTGCTTCGGCGACGGCGGGGTGGACTCCCCCACCAATGGACGGGGCAGGGCGCTCTCGACACCAGTCGACGGCCGAGGATTAGAGGAGCCTGCAAGCACTTGAAAGCAAAAGTTAGTCACCATGATGATCGACATAAGGACAACACAACTCCCATGACAACGGGAATAAACCGCTAACCTGAGTCTTTGGAGGCCGCTCCCACCTTAAGCCTCTTGGCCATCGAGGGCTGGGCCTGTTCGAGCGTCCGCTTCAAACTAAGGAGAGAGGAACAAGCGTAAGAGAAGCCGTTACTAAAGAAAATGCAAAGACATTGAAGTGTGAGAATCGTAACGTCGAAAATCTTACCCCACAGGTAGGGCGACCCGCCTATCGGTCCCTCGACCAGCAGGCCTCTAGCCACCCCGTGTCGAGGCTCCGGGCCCCTCGTGAGCGGGCGCCAGACTCGGCTCGGCGTCTCCCGCCTGGCCAGTGCCTGGACTGGTAGTCCCGCGATCCGTTCCCCCCTTACTCGAGGCCGCGGAGACCACGAGTCAGCGGCCCCGTCGCCAGGGACATAACTCGGTGGCCTGCCTTAGACACGGGAGGAGGTTGGGGGTGGGGGACGGTCTGACCTGGCGCAGGCCCTGGGGGAGTGTCGGCGCGGGGGCAGCGTGGAGACGACTCCCTCTGCTGACTCTCACGAGACCCGCTTGGCGCCCCGTTTGGGACTCCCGTCCGCGGGACGTCGACGCCGGTCTGAGGCGGGCCCTCGAGGATCTGGTCGAGACGAGACGCCATTCCCTCGGAATCGTCGCTGTCATCATCACCGTCGTCACCATCATCCTCATCGGGGGATTCTTCTTCAGGCTCCCCCCTTTGCCTAGACTTTGCTCGACGCGTCTTTAACGCTTGGCGATCGAGATTCTTCTTCTTTTCCTTTTTCTTTTCTAAGTCCTTTTGCGGACTTCTGCTTTTCCGCGGACTCGCGCCGCTTGTCACGATCGACCACATCCTTCTTTACTGGAGGCCTCGAGGATCGAGCATCGATCGGTCCCTACGCGAGCAAAGACAAGCTTTAGGAAGGATCGAAGAAAATCCGAAATCGAAGCCATAAGCGAGAAAAGAACTTACCAGATCGATTGATCCCTCGTCAGGCCTCACAGGGAAGCCGTCGACGTGCTCTGGCTGGATGCCGCCAGCAACGGCCGCCCTGACTCGGGCCGCAACCTCATCATCCGCCGGAGCCTCGTTAGACATCCGGCAAGCCTCAAGATCCCGGGACGAAACACCGGGACAAATCTCGTCCATCCTCAATGGCCGAGACATCAACGGGAGAACCCTCCGATGATGGACGGCCGAGAGGACGAGAGCAGCTGTCAGGCCTTCCTCATGTAGCTTCTTCAAGGCGTCGAGGAGGGGCTCGAGCCGCGATTGGTGGGCCTGGACAACGCCATACTTCCAGTGATCCGGACGCTCTGAGATCAAACAACCAGTGTAGGCAGGGAGGAGGTCGTCGTCATTCCGTAAATAAAACCATTAGGAATCCCATCCGGCATGGTTCGACGTCAACCCCACGGGATGTACTCCCACGGCTTCTCCGACTTACCGGTCTTAAGCACTAGGTTGAGGCACCCGGCCCGCACCGGCTTCCTCACCCCTGCGGTCCCGCTGGGGGCGTTGAAGAGCTCGCCCCGGTACAGGTGAAGCCAAAGGTCCCAATGCGGCATCATCCCCAGATAGCCTTCACACACAAAGGCGAAAACCACCGTGGCGGTGATGGCATTCGGCGAGAAGTGTTGGAGCTCCACGCCGTAGTGTTGGCAAAGCGCCCGCATAAAGTGGCTCGGAGGGGATCCGAAGCCGTGGCGAAGGAACTTGGCGAAAGAAACCACATATCCCTTGGGCGGCCTTGGCTCCCGGTGGTCCGCTGCTGATGCGATCCACTCTAGCCGCGGTGACGAAGTGCGGGGGTGCAGGAGTCCCTCCCTCTCGAGCTCCAACAGCCGGCGCTCCGTCATCGACGACGGGCGCCAGTCGTCGGCGGCGATGAGTCTCACAAGCATTTTCAGGTGGGAGAAGGGCGACTTCACTACTGCTCGAGGGTGCGCGCGTGCGAGATGGCAAGGAAGCTAAGGCAAGGACAAGGGCAGAAGGCGGAAGGAGCGACGATAGGAAGACCACAGGACATTTATAGACGGCAACCCGCCAACGGGCGGATCCGACGGATACGGTAACTCCTCCAATAAATGCGCTGCCTAACGGTCCTTATCTCTCTCACAGACCGGGCGCTACGAATTCCGCACCGGTACAGTGTTGCAACGGCTCCCGCCTAAAAAGGCGCGCCCAACGGGCAAAAAGGCGAACCGCCACGGCCTCTTCCTTCCCTTGTAAGCTAAGGTACGCATTCGCTGCAGCTAAAATCTCGAGAGGTCGCAGGCTGACCCACCGATCTCGAGTGCCAGAGTCAGGGATGCCCAGCGAGTGGTCGAAAATTATGGCCCGCCTCGAGGATTCGCTGGGGATGTCTAAGGCATGGTCGAGACAGTCGAGAGGAATCCCCCCGAAGGGAGGCATCGAGCCGCTGGACTCTATCGAACAAGACCGGTAACCCTGACCACGTCGACCCTGCTTTATGAGGATGCCTCCGGGCTACAGCCGACCCCCATGAACGGGCCTAAGGGAGTTTCTTTGTTGCTATTTAGAAAGGCATAACGCAGCCCAGTGGGCAAGGGTTTAAGCTCAACTAGAGGTTTTGGTGGCGTTTCATCCTCGGGGAGTTCTATGGTTTCTCCTAGCTCATCCTCTTCTCGAATGAAGCTTTTGGCGTCTTTATCTAAGGACGATTCGGGTGTTTCAAAATGTGAAACGGCCATCACCTCCTTGGGCAAAGGTAGGTTGGGTCGAGAGTCAATCACTGTGCACAGAGTTGCTCAAACTCCCTTAAATGATGATATGGATTTTCATAATCTAGGCCTGAGAAGGTTTGTTCCCGAACCATGGCTATAAAGCCAGGACGGAGCACATAACTTGAAGCTGTGATTGGCTTTGACGATTGTGGTGGTTCTACGAGCTCGCCCTTAGGAGCAGAGAGTTGGTAAAGTGTGTTTGGCTCCATAGTATTTTTTATAATTTTTATATATATTTTTTTAGATAAAAATGGGAGATGATACACGGGCAACTAGGTTCGACTCAAAAACGACAACCGTTCCCTGGCAACGGCGCCAGAAATGCTTGTTGGTATTTCTTAGCGATGCAGCCAATTATCCGCAAGCGCACGGAAGTACCGTTGTAGCACTTCACCCGGTGGTATTCAGGGTTCGAGATTTCACAGGGAACGGAGGTGTTTTGAGACTTAAACTAAGTGTACCCTAGAGTAAAGTGAGAGGGATGAGTTAGGTAGTGAGGTTCTCCTAATGGTAGAAGTTTTGTGCAAGGCAACGTGCTTTTCTAATCTTACTTCGGGCACCGGAGCGTACCTGGTCTGCGAGGTAATACCGGTGTGTAGCTCTACGCGGTATCCGGACATGGGGGAAACTAAGGACAAACAGGGCTGTCATCACCTACTGCCGACCCCTCAACCGTGGGATATGAGGCAAACGAGGGTAACCTCTAACCTAGACACCACGTCTACGTTACTACTCTAGCGTTGCGCAGGTCCTCCCGCCAGCCAGCAAGAGTCCCTCTACTAGAGTATCTACCGAGAGAAAGACAACGAACCCGCAAGATTATAAGAACACGATAACGATTACTCAATAACTTCTTAGAACAAAAGAAGAATACAACCTTTGCTTACCCCAATATGGTATTCCACGTTGTAGAGGTACAGCTCGGGAAGCGGGCAGCACTTCGGCCCTTCCGCCTAGTGCAACTAGGGGAACGGACCGGGTGCTTGCTACTTCTCTTACTCTACACTCTGACTCACTCTCCTATTCTATTCCTAACTAGAGGCTAAGGATATGAGTGGAAACTCCGCCTCTCTACTACTACTCTTGTATCTCTCTTTATTCTTGTGGACTTGAAGCTTGAATGGATTGAATGATGATGAATGAGAGGCCCTCTCCCCCTCCTTATATAGGTGTGGAAGGTCAGTTTGGGAGGGGCTAAAATGCAAAATGCAGCCAGGAACCGCGCTAGGGCTTCGCATGCACCGCCTCTGCAAAAGGCGGTGGGGAGCTGGGCCAGGCCGGGGTCGGCCAACCCTAGGGGGCGGCCGCCCCCTAGCTGGCTCCGTTGGCCCAGGCCCAAAGCCCAGACGATGCTCCTCGGCCTTCTGAGTTTGAATCCAATTGCATTTCGATGCACTTCTGTATTTGAATTAAATGTGCCTTCAATTCTTTGATTTTGGCAGCTCAAGCCCTAGTGTCCTGCATACACATGTGTTCACCAAAACTGTGGAATTTGGTTAGCATAAAAAGCCCTATTTCTAATGTTTGGTGATATTTTATAGAGTTTGTATGCATGTTGGCGGTATGAAAAGTGTAATTTATGAAACGCCAACACCAAGTTCAAAGAAGATCAAAGGGCCATTGAGACAGCATACAAATATCAACCTACCTCGAGTCAACCCAATAGCAAAGGTATGAATTCCGGTAATACTTTCAAGCAACTTTCATTAAAAGAGATAATTGCTCAACAAACCAAAATTAATGATGAAGTTAAACAAAGGCTAGATACAAATGAATCATCTCTAAAAGATATACACAATAAAATGGATTTTCTACTAACTGCCTTTGATGAGCAAAACACTCTTTATAAAAGGGTAGAGCTTAAATTAATAAAGCTAGCTGCTGCACTGCCTGTTGCTACTAACATTGAGCAGGTAAAGAATATAACTACTAGAGGAGGCAAAGCCACCAGAGATCGCCCATACCCAAAATAGAAACAAAGAATATCAGCAACAGTGCAACCAGCAGTGATAGAAGAAGAAAGCCCAGTTGAAGCAGAAGATCTGCTACAACCACCAAGAACTGGAGAAATGAGGAAAGATTTTTACAACACCAACTATTTGCCATTTCCCAGAAGAAACAGAGGACTGCAGTCGGATGAGCAGTTTGGTAAGTTTGTAGAGGTAATTCAGAAATTATATGTCAACATACCTCTGCTCGATGCCATATAGGTACCTACATATGTAAAGTACATCAGAGATATTCAAAACAAGAAGAGACCACTGCCCACCACTGAGGTTATCAAGCTGACAGAAGAATGTAGTGCGCCCGTCCTCAATAAACCACCAAAGAAGAAGGAAGATCCAGGATGCCCCACTTTTGATTGCTCGATCGGAAACCAACACTTGAACAATGCACTTTGTGATCTCGGAGCAAGTGTCAGTGTGATGCCAGCATCAGCCTACAAAAAGTTTGAGCATGCGACCCTAGAACCAACATCAATGTGCCTACAACTAGCGGATCAATCAGTTCGACACCCGTTGGGTATCACCGAGAACATTCCAGTCAAGATCAGAGATTTCCTGGTGCCAGTAGACTTCATAGTACTGGACATGAGTTCTAACTCAATAGTGTCCATCATCATTGGAAGGCCATTTTTGAGCACTGCCAATGCCCACATTGATGTCGGGAAAGGAGAAATCAAGTTCAACATAAACGGACAAGAAGAACACTTCACATTCAAACCCAGAACAGAGAGAAACTCTATAGTAAAGGAAGTTCATGAAGAAGAACCAATGGAGACACCATCTTCTGAGGAAGGTAATTCAGAAGATTAAAAGATTTGGTGGTCCAGCTTGGGGGACCTAAAAATCCCAAACCCTCACCGGGAGGTAAATCAGTATTTATCCGCATCATTAATTATCGCATAATTAATTCTTGCATTAGTCATATTTATTCATAGCATTATTATAATAATCAAAAGCCCCATATAAATAATATTCATGCTGTGTAACAACCCACATTTATTAATTATTGTGGAGGCACAAAAATATTTTCCATTATCATTTCAACTAAGTTTTAATTCTCATAGATTTTCCTGCATTATATTTAATTATAGCAACCTTCTAGAAGCATGACCCACACTCCTTTGGTCCCACATGTCATACACCACACCTCACATACATCCCATCATATTATTTGATCCACCAACATATCTCCACTAACCAGCACTTTTCCACCGGCCAACCACCACCCATGATATATTATCTTGCATAAGAATTAAGCAAAGGAAGGAGTTGAGAAAGGGCAGCCAGGATGGGCACCACAAGTGGGCGCCCACCCACCTACCAACGGCGCCCGCCCTGCACCCTCTTCCTATAAATAGCCACCATCTACCTCCATCCTCTCCACACAAGCACTCCAGAAGACCACACCATCTACCTCCATCCTCTCCACACAAGCACTCCAGAAAACCACACAAGTTTCAGTTTCTAGAGAAGGAGCTCTTGTAGTGGAGTGAGAAGAGAGTGGAGAAGAAGAGAAGAGTGGAAAAGAAGTTGGTAGTTCTTTAGTGAGAGAGTGAGTTTCACCTAGTAAGTAGTGATCCCGCTATCCAAGCGGAAGTAAAAGTTGTTTAGGGGAGGCTCTGCCAAAATAGAAACTTGTCTTGAACGACTAACCCCTGGACTACTGACATTCCGGACAGCTAGCCACTAATATTTTCTCTCACATTTTCCACTAGTTGTGTTTTTGCCAACTTTTGTTTACAGGATGTTTAAGAAGGTGAAGAACGCAGGGAAGGCTCTCAAGAACATTGGTACAAGGAGTTCATCCCGACACTCCTCACACCCATCAGAGATGAGCGTCGACCCGACACCCACACAGGCTCCGTCATCTTCATCTAATTAGCAAGTCAAGGTCCTTCTCAAGATAGGAGACCTAGGACTGAAGACCCGAAGGGAGAAGGAAGTCTACCAGCAGCTGAAGAACAAAGATTTCATTCACACCCCTACTCTTGGGCCAATCTTACTACAAGAAATAGGTATGGACACTGAATTCGACTTAATTTTCCAGATGATAGATTGGACAAATTTTTGGAATATAACTGAGCTAGGATCTCGTCTTCTCACCCTCGAATTTCTTTGCACTTTACAATATTATGAGGGGGGAATTGTTTTTCGGATGTTCAAACAAGATTATGTTGTCTTGGAGAGAACTGAGCGACCATCTTGGTTTCTCTTCAAGATGCATCCTGAACATTGACTCCGACCTACCTAACTTTGAGAGACACCAGTTTTGGAGAGAAATATCTAGAGATAATTTTTATAGTCAAGCCCGAACCAGTGACATGGAACACTCCACTCTTAGGATGTTCCACAAACGGCTTGGGTACAATCTTTTCTATCGTCATGATATTAGGAAAGTAAGAGTAGGAGATTTACAACTTTTATATGTTGCTATTAATACAGTACCCACTTCACCTGCTACACTTTTAGTTTCTCATTGGCTTAGTGTACCTAGTCTTCAGGGACCAGTAGGATGTACTTCACTTATCACTTGTCTAGCCTCTAATCTTCACTTGCTAGAAAACTTGTCGTTGGACTTCATAGATGAGTTAAGAATTTATCATGGCTATGACACATTTAGACAAGCTCAGATGTTAAAGAAAGAGGGGAACATAATGTATATGCTATATGTGATAAAGGCAAGATTCGGTTACCTAACCCAAACCTTGGCCTCTACGTTGTTCAAAAATTTTTGATTGAGATTGCAGCAACACCGGTGAATCAGAGAGCTCCACAACGAGTGGCATCTGAAAGGATGACCACCCATCGAGAACGCACCTGGTATGGAGCTGATCCCGGGCCAGAAGAAGCAGCGCACCTGCAATATTGCGACTACAACCCCTGAGTCCTTCGAGACCCATGGGTTTGACATGCGCAACCACAAGAGCCAACACAGGAGACATGGCCGGAAAGTCAAGATCAACAGTGGACAGACCCGCCTTTTCATACGGGCAGGTACTCCACTGATCCATATGGAGCTTCAGGATCTAGACCTCCACCCCAATTTGATGCAAGGCGACACTCCGACGTCTCCTATGCTTTCACGAATGACTACTACCAAGAGGCCGGTGCTTTCTTCACCCGTACTGACAATAGTCTCCTCGACATCCAGAACACGCAAGCAGAACATGGACGACCCCTGGAAGAATAGCAGAAATGGAACCAGGACCACGCCACTGCAGTACAAGAGCTGAGACAAGATACAACAACAATGAATGACAACATCACAACCATGATGCGGTTCTGGAACATCGGGTAAGACCGACAGCAACATCCACCTTGGGGGAGTTCCTCCCCAATTTATCAAGTAAGTTTTTATTTGCTTTTCTTATTTATTCTTTTCTATTTTAGTATTTTATCTTAAAAGGAAAAACTTAGAAAACCCAATAAATATTTTCTTGCTTTAATTTACTGCATTTTATAAACATGAAAACAAAATAAAAAGAGTGCGTAGATAAGTGTGCTTTATTTATCTGCTAAGTTTAATCTCTAGAAAAAATAAAAATACCAAAAAGATGTATGATGGAAATGATGAACAGTTGCTCTGTTTGCTTACTTTCAAGTACCTGGCTTTTATATTACAGTTCTTCCAGGAATTACTAAAAAACTGAAATTATTATTTATGTGAAGCATAAAACTAAAGTCTAGGTAGGAGAAAGACATAATATAAAGTTTGAGCTGCTGTTTATCTTGTTCCTACTACACTAAGTTCTAGAGATTTATTTTGAAAACTTACAAATCACATGATGAGTTCCTAGCATAACAAAACTACCTACCACAGCCATACTTGCTATAACATCTTTTACTTATATTCACATTGAGTTTGATCGAGCTGTGTAGACCCTTAGGAGCTTTTCATGTGGTTAAATTAAGATATTCACTTGCACACATCTACTACACCATCCACCACCATCCATTAAAATTGCTAAAAATATTATCACTCGATGTAGAAGAGGCATGGGTTATGTAAAAATATGCGAGGAAATAAAAAGGGGCAAGTGCCCAGAACCTCGGAAAAGAAAGAAAAAGAGTGAGACGAGAGGTAAAAATGGACAAGTGTCTGGAGTAGAATTAGGGGTACAAAGATGCCCACTTGAGCGGAAAAAATGGACAAGTGTCCGACAGTAGAATTAGGGGTATCTACTACCCACCTGAGAAAAGAAAAGAAAAAGATAGCCCATGTTCTCCCAAAGCTAAGATCAAAGAATAGGAGAGGTAGCAATATGAGGAGCAATGAGAAGTAAGCTTTATCATTACTTATATTTTCACCATCATTATCATTTACTCCACCACACATGCACATCTTGATTTAATTATATGCTGAGTTCCTTTGGATCCATGGCTCGATTAGACAACCTATGTATGAGCTGTTTCGCACTCCTATGAGCTCCACTTAAATATTCCCTTAGCTATAGGTAAGTGACATTTTTGGTAAGGATCCACAAATACCACATATAGAGAGACTTGAGAGATCATTGATGGGAACTTTGAGTTTTATTTTGAAAATTTATGAAAAACTCTGGAACAAGGGTGAAGTATAGACAGGAGGAATAATGCTTGACTTAATTATTTTGTCTTTCAATTACTTAAGACTTAAGTGCAGGTACTAAGCTCCATAACACTTCACTCTAATCTGGAAGACATTTTATGTAAAAGCATGTGTGCCTGTCAGGAAAGAAAACATCGAAGCAACTCCTGATCCGTCTGAGTTTAGCTGTTTGCTCAGGGACGAGCAACGGGTAAGCTTGGAGGAGTTTTTTGACGGTCCTTAAGTATTAAATTTAACCATCAAATAAACATGAAAAGGATCAATATGCACCAAACATCTAGAATTAGGGTTTTATCTAACAGAATTCCACGAGCTTTGGTGTTTATCTATTTCTGTAGGGGGTTATCAGAGAATATGGAGAGAATGCCCACATGTCATGTTTACAACGAGATAATTACGTGCCGCGCAATTTTCCTCAATCTAGAAGAGTCCAGAAGCCACGGGAGTGAACGAGAAGACGATCGGGCTCGGGGGCAGGGCGCCCGCCCACCCCCCTTGGGCGCCCGTCCAGGGTTGGAGTCCAATCAGGACTCTCTTTCGGGACTACGCTCCACCGACCTAAAGGATCAATCTAAACCTTGCAATCAATGTCGGTTTGATCCAACGGCCCAAATTCACTTGAAAGGACTATATAACCAAGGCCTCTCCACCTCTGGGGAAGAGAGGAGAAGAGAAGAAATCATTATCAGAGGTAGCCATCAAAGTTAGGGTTTAGAGCTTCTCTCCCACAGAGAATTAGAATTAGCTACTCCCTAATCCTTCAAGTTTAGAGGTTTGATTAGATAGCAATTAGAGAAGTAGAGCACTACGCTCTGGATTCGGATCTTCGGTAATAAAGATTGGTATTATTCATATCTTTCTCTAATTCTTTGTTCTAATTGCATTATGTCTCTAATTATTATGTTCTTAGTTTGCTCTAGTTCTATATTTGATATAGTTATGATTGATAATGAGTTTATGTATAAGTTTGCAAAGCGCTTAGCTCTTGACGCGAGGGAGTTAGGTGATAGATCACATGTGAGCGTGGTGCTTAGATGTTAATTATCTGCAAATGTATCCTATTGGCCGGGTTGTGTGGTACTTCACGATAGTGAAGCTTCGTTGATTCTTATATAGTGCACCCTCCGTTGATAGGACAGGCAGAACCGGTATTGTGGAGTAAATCTTGCGATGCTCTGATTTACTTTAGCAATGTTCCTTATACATGAATGAAGAGTCTTTTATGCTATATATGATCTTGTAGATAACTAGAGTAGATTATGACTTAGTTGATAGAATATAACTTAGAATCCATTCTCTAGCTAATCCGATGTCACCTACATATATGAGGAGTAGTCTATTTTCTAATCGCTGTGTTATTTACCCTTGAACTTATAATTCATTATCATTATCTTTATGGTTTACCCCCTGCTAAAGTAAGTGACTGTGTGACGAGTTTCTCATTAGTAATCATGTTCTTGCAAGTTTATCTCTAGTCTATGCCTTGATAGATTTTGTCATTTCATCCCTTTTGTTCTCTTAAGCAAAATTATAAATAATGATACCTAGAACACTTATCCTGCTGAAATGCTACAATGAGGTGTTTTATCTGTGCGCTTGTGGATAGAATAGATTATTTTCTAGAGAGCCTTTACATTTATAAATACCTTTGTACACTCTGGCACCATGCTGGGGATGACAACCTAGTATTTAAGTGGTGTTAGCTAGTGTCAACATTAAGCATGCACTTAGTCTCATAAACTCACTCATAATCATCCTCATCAAGCATAGCATGAGCATAGCATCACATAAGTATGGTAGCTTTTGAATTGTGATTTTATGTGATTAATTTAATCGAATTAAATTTGATAAAATTTGTAGGCTTGCTTTAAAATTTCTTGTAATGACTAAAATAAGTTGGAATATGTTTTAGAAGAATTAAGAGTATTTCTGTGAAGTTTTTAGAGCTCTAGAACTTGGGAAATGGATTTTATACAAAAAGCCCCAAAATAAATTTATTTAAAAACCTAGAACTAGTTTTGAGTTGCATTTCAAATTCTATTTGGAATTTGGAATTTCAGCTTAAACCAAAGTTGTAGAACTTTTTATTTGGGACAAATTTTGTTTTAGGGGCAAAGCCTAAAAATGATTTTAAATGGGTCAAAATGAGTTTGGAAAAATATTTGAGAAAAGAAATTCAAAAAAAAGAGAAAGGGGGCAGGTGTTGGGTATTTTAAACGCAAACAGAAAAATCCGCAAGCGCACGGATATCGATGTAGCTTTCACCCGGGAGTATTCTAGAGTATCAATTTTCCTCAGAGAACGTGAGTGTACTAATTAAGATCCAAGATCGCCCAAGGATAACTATATAATTATTTTTGGTGGGAAGAGAGGAAGTTTCCTGAGAGTTCTCTAGTTGATCTAAGAATCAAGAATTACTTCAAGATTATTTATTTCGGGACATCAGCACACTAACCACAGAAAGAGATGAGAAGAGGGCTAGGAAGCTCTGACTACGGTCCTACAAACACCGATCTGAACGAGGTGGAATATGTCGACCGTTAGGGCTGTCACTACCCTAGGGCTACCACAACAATCCGTAGGATTGGGTGCAATTTCAGGTAATTACAAGACTAAACACCACGTCCAATCTATTAATTACTACTCTAATGTTGCAAAGATTAGAGCACTTGATGCAAGCGGGAATCCAATAAATAACTTGAATGTAAATAAAAGTAATTAAAGAACTCAGGAATTATGAGTTGAAGAACCTGGAGAACGATGAAGAATGAACCAGTTGCTGCAAAAGTACAATGTTGAGGAAGATCCGACAGATCCGGCTCCTCCTCCTCCGCTCACCTCTTCTCTCTCCCTATTTTCTAGATTACAACTTGAACTAACTAGAACTAGAACTAGAAGAACTAGAACTAGAACTAGATGAACTAGAACTAGATGAACTAGAGGTAGAACTAGAAGAACTAGAGGGATCCTCTCTACTTGGATGAAGAATTGAAACCCTAACTTTGATTCTGTAGAACAGGTATGCTCTCCAGAGGACAGGGGGCCTTGCTTATATAGTCTTTTTCAGATGAATCTGGGCTGTCGGATCAAACCGACATTAATCGCACGGTTTTCCTTGATCCCTTAGGTCGGTGGAGCACAATCCGCGAAGTTGAAGCTGATTGGTTCCTGTAGCTGGGTGGGCACCCAAGGGGGGAGGGCGGGCGCCCTGCCCCCGGGCCCGATCGGCCTCCCGTTCGTTCCCGTGGCTTCTGGAGTCTTCTAGATGGTAGAAAATTGCGTGGCACGTTAATATCTCTATGTAAACCCGACGTGTGGGCCTTTCTTTCATATTTCCTGATAACCCCCTGCAGAAATACACAAACACCAAAACTCGTGGAATTCTGTCAGATAAAACCCTAAGTCTAGGTGTTGGTTGCATATAAGTCCTTTTCCATGATTAGTTGATGGTTAAATGTGAGCATTAAGGACCATCAACAAGCTCCCCCAAGCTTAACCTTTGCTCGTCCCTGAGCAAAGCTAAAATCAGCAAGAAAACAGGGGTTACTTTTATGCCTCTTACTACAGGGTTTTTAAGGTCTTAAGTGATTGAAAAACAGAATGATCAAGTCAAGCACTATGTCTCAAGCTCTTTTGTCTTACCTTTGTTCTGGAGTTGTTTGTAAGTTTCCAAAATAAAACTGAGGTATTTGCCTTCTTCTCGAAAGATATATAAGTAGAGCTTTAAAAGTTTTAGCATACTTACTTTGCATTTAGCTATGTCAACGCTCGAAGCAAGGGAGAGGAATGTCATACTCCTAGATCAATACCTTTGACCTTTTTGAATAGTTTGTCATCTCTTACTGGCATATTGCTTATTAGAGGGACCATGGGCTATCATTTTTCTTCTTTTTTTTTCTTTTTTTTAAGTGGGCACCAAGTACCCCTAATTCTACTATCGGACACGTGTCCATTTTTTCCACTCAGGTGGGTATCTTTGCACCCCTAATTCTACTTCGGACACTTGTCCATTTTTACCTCTCGTCTCACTCTTTTTTTTCGAATCAAATTTTTGCATAGTCCCATGCCTCTAACGCAATAATACTTCGGAAGAGTGAATCTTTTATATTTTTAAAACAAAAAGATCTTGATCTTGGGAGCATGATAATTCTCTCAACCAAAACTACAAGAATTAACATTGGCTTGAACAAAGCAAGCGCCCACAGTTTTAATATTTATATCTTATAAGACTCTAGGTATTATGTCAAACAGGATCTCTTTAATTTTTTTATGATTTTCAAAAGATAAAATCTCCATAACTCTAGCAAAACTTGGAACAAGTTAAATAGTAGCTCAGACCTTCTCATATCATGTTTGTCAATTACCTAGTCTTGGATAAAACTTTCTTTTTATTTTATCTAAAACTTAGGATTACACAAAACTTATTGTATATTACTCAAAAGAAAAACTTTATTTGGTTTCATGATTATACATTATTTATTTATTTATTTATTTATTTCTGAACACTAGTAAATAAAACCAAGAAAGAAAAGTAATACTTATCAGGATACACGTGGGGATGCCTCCCCCAAGCTGGATATTGACATAGTCGTTCACTCTTGTGGCCTGCTTGTTTGGTCTCACTCATCTTAAGCCTCAAAATCCTACACAACCCAAATAGACAACTAAACTTGTGGAGCATGTTAAGGGTTAGGTAATTGTCTAGAGCTTATGAGAGCTTAATATGGGAATTCTATGAACTCAATCACATCAAGTTCCTCTACCAGGTTGTTTTGTGGCTCGAGATAGATTTTCAAGCGTTGACCATTCACCTTAAATTTGTTACCTATGTCGTCTTGGATGGTAATGGTTCCATGAGTTGTAGTGTCAATAACCTTGTATGGTCCATCCCACTTACTTCGTAGCTTACCAAGCCCAAAGAGCTTAACTCTTGAATTGAATAGTAGAACCTTATCTCCAGACTTAAACTCCTTGTGCTTGATTCTCTTATCATGCCATCGTTTTGTTCTCTCTTTATAGATCCTTGAATTGTGGTAGGCTTTCTCTCTCCATTCTTCTAGCTCAGATAGTTGCATCAGACAATTCTCGCTAGCGAGGTGGAGATCCATGTTCCATTTCTTGAGTGCCCAATGAGCCTAAACTCTACTTCCACAGGCAAATGACAAGTTTTTCCATATACAAGTTGATAAGGTGACATGCCTATGGGTGTTTTGAATGCAGTTCTATATCCCCAAAGTGCATCAGGAAGTTTGTCCTTCCACCCCTTACCCATCTCATCTACGGTCTTTTGTAAAATATTTTTTATTTGTTTGTTAGATGTTTCGGCTTGACCGCTAGTCTGAGGATGATATGGTGTTGCGATGTTGTGTCGAACTCCATGATCGGCTAGGTACTTTTGGAAGATTTTGTCGATGAAGTGGGAACCTCCATCGCTTATAACTATCCGGGGTATACCAAAGCGAGGAAAGATTACTTCATGGAACATTCTCTTGACATGTTTTGAATCAGCTGATCAACAAGGTAGGGCTTCTACCCATTTGGAAACGTAGTCCACATCTACTAAGATATACTCGTAATTCCCGGACATAGGGAATGGCCCCATGAAATCAATGCCCCATACATCGAAAAGTTCCACTTGAAGATTATTTGTTAGAGGCATTTCATTTCGTGAGTTGATATTCCCATGTTTTTGACATCAGTGGCATCTCCTGACAAAGTCCTTTGTATCTTGATACATTGTTGGCCAGAAAAAGCCACTTTGCCAAATTTTATCATGTGTCCGGAATGCTCCATAGTGTCCTCCATATGGCGAGGCGTGGCATCTTTCCATAATTTGAGTAGCCTCGGCCATAGGAACACACCTTCTCAAGAGTCCATCAGCGCAGACTCAGAAAAGATATGGCTCATCCAAAGGTGGAAAAGACTATCGTGAAGCAACATTCTTTTGTTTGCACCAGGTGGGACATAGCCTTTTAATATAAAGTTTACGATGTCTATGTACCATGGATCTGCATGTGTTATCTTAAGCAGGGTGTCATCCCTTAGGTAGTCATTTATGGGAAGCTCATCATGTGTTTCCTTATATTGAAGCCTAGATAAGTGGTCGGCTATGGAATTCTCTACTCCCTTCCTATCTCAGATTTCTATGTTAAAGTCTTGGAGTAGAAGAATCCATCGAATTAGATGAGGCTTAGCATCTTTCTTAGTGAGGAGGTACTTGAGAGCAGCATGATCTGAATAGATGATTATCTTTGCCCCCACAAAGTAAGATCTAAACTTGTCTATAGCAAAGACAACAGCCAAAAGCTCTTTTTTAGTTGTAGTGTAATTGAGCTGTGGTCCAGACAAGGTTTTGCTAGCGTATGATATGGCATAATGCTTTTTATCTTGGTTTGTCCTAAAACGGCACCAAACGCAAAATCGCTAGCATCACACATGATCTCAAAAGGAAGATTCCAATCAGGTGGTAGGATAATCGGAGCTGAGATGAGTGCTTTCTTAAGAGTTTGAAAAGATTCATGACACTCATCACTAAAGATGAAAGGTGCATCCTTAGCCAGGAGACTAGTTAGGGGTCTAGCAATTTGAGAGAAGTTCTTGATAAAGCGTCTATAGAACCCTGCATGTCCCAAAAAGCTACGGATTCCTTTCACATTCGTGGGAGGTGGAAGTTTTTCAATAACTTCAATCTTTGCTTTGTCCACCTCTATACCACGTTCGGACACTTTACGTCCTAGCACTATTCCTTCCTGAACCATAAAATGGCATTTCTCCCAGTTCAGGATTAAGTGCTTTTCTTCACATCGCTGCAAGACTCTATCTAAATTCTCCAAACAATGATCAAAGGTTTTGCCATAGACGGTAAAATCATCCATGAAAACCTCCATGATCTTCTCAATCATGTCTGAGAAAATAGACATCATGCACCGTTGGAATGAAGCTGGAGCATTGCACAATCCGAACGACATTCGTCGATATGCATAAGTTCCATACGGGCATGTAAAGGTAGTCTTTTCTTGGTCATCTGGGTGGATTGGGATTTGGTGATATCCAGAATAACCATCAAGGAAACAGAAGAAAGAGTGGTTTGCAAGCCGTTCCAACATTTCATCAATGAAGGGTAACAGAAAATGATCTTTCTTTGTAGCCTTATTGAGTTCTCGATAGTCAATACACATACGCCATCCAGTGACAATTTGTTGAGGGATGAGATCATTCTTCTCATTCCTAACGACCGTCATTCCTCCTTTCTTTGGCACTACTTGGATAGGGCTAACCCACTCACTATGTGGCACAAGATAAATAATCCCAGCACGATAGAGTTTGAGGACCTCTTTCTTAACAACCTCTCGCATAGCATTGTTAAGTCTCCGTTGTGGTTCCCTTGAAGGTGTAAAATTAGGATCAATAGGGTTACGATGAGTGCAGAGAATGGGACTAATGCCCGTGAGATCCTCGAGAGAGTAGCCAAATGCTGATCTATGTCTTTCAAGAACAGTGACAAGTTGTTGTGTTTCATAATCGGAAAGCTTGTCACTAATAATTACTAGAGTTTTTGGGATGTTATGCAAAAAGACATATCTAAGGCCAGAAGGAAGAGGTTTTAACTCTATCGAAGGAGGTGAAGGTTGTTCATTTTTGTCTAGCTCAACGGGTTCTACCAACTCTTCTTCTTCTTGAACAAAGTGTTCATGATTAAAGAATGGTTGGGCCATCTCCTTTTGAGTCAGCATTAAGATCACCTCAATAGGTTCTGGTTCAAATTTGGGTTCCACTATTGTGTTAATTGATCTAGCAAGAGGAACAACAATAGTGGAATTCCCAACCTTGAAGTCTAAATGACCTCGTTGTGGCTGTTCTTGTAGAAGTTTCATGATTGGTTTGCCAATCAAGAGAGGAATCTCCGGTATGTCAAAAATGTGAAAGTCTAGACATATTCCAGAGTCCTTGATTCTAATAGGAACTGCCCTTAATACCCCATGGCTTTCTAGAATTAATCTAGATGGACTTTGTAAATGTTTTGGAGATGGGGTTATGGACTCGTTGGGATAAAGAGTGTCAGCTAACTCCTTGGAAATAACATTTATCCCAACATATGGATTGTAGTGGACCTTCCTAGAAGACCCTCTAATTTGGCACAAAAGAATGGTTGAAGGAGTGATGATTCGAGCTACCTCAAGAGACAGCTCTGCTTCTGTTAGCCATTCATAACTCAAAATAGCCGAAAGGCTTTTGATGTGTTCTATATCAACAGATTCTACTCTTAGAATGGATTGAGTGGTCCCTGCTAGAGGTCGTGTTTGGATAGGAAAATTCGAGGTGTTTCCATAATCTTCAAAAAGATCTTCCTCGAATTCAAAGGGATGCTCTAAAGGTGGTGGTTCATCATCCCTTAGTTGGTTTTGCATTCCTTTATCAGGAGGTTTCTCTACAACCAAATTAATGGATGGGTCAGGTGGAATTTCTAACTCGATTGCAAGTTCCTCATCTTTTGGTTTAGGATCAGGCTCGACTTCTTTTTCTTCTTCAGGAAACTCATCATAAATGCCTGTGTACGGGGTATTTTCAAGGATTCTCTCTAGGATAGCTCTCCCCTCATCTATGAGTTTGTGTGTGAATGAGCCTCCTGAAGCAATGTCGAGGTGAAGAGCAGCTTCCTTGTTTAGACCATGATAAAAGTGGTAGTACAGTACATGGTCAGGCAGGGAAAGGTTTGGACCGGAATTGGTAAGGCTTGTTAACCTAGCCCAAGCTGCTCCTAAAGTTTCCTTCTCTCTTTGTTTGAATGTAAGAATTTCGATTCTAAGGTCAGCGATTCGAAAAAGTGGGAAGAAAGCGATACAAAAGTTGCCCTGAAGTTCATCCCAATTTCCATTAACGCCTCCTACAGAATGAGCATACCACTTTTTTGCTCTTCCCAAAAGGGAGAACGAAAATAATTTCCATTTAAGGGTTTCTTGTGTCATGTCGGAAATAGATCGGCAAGAACACAACTGCTCGAATTCTCTAAGGTGGGTGTATGGATCTTCATCTACTTGCCCAGAGAAGGGTTGCTCCTGAATCATGGCTGTTAGATAAGGGCCGAGGTCGTAGCCATCTGTAAGAATTGGATGTGATGATGGTGGTGGCTCTAATAACTCGCCCTTTGGAGCAAAGAATTTATAGATAGGAGTGAAATCCATATGGTATGGTGAAAATGGTAAGGTGAGTGTGGTAAAAAAAGGAAAAGAAAAAGGATACACGGACGACTTGGTTCGAAACTAGCACAGCTACCGTTCCCCGGCAACAGCGCCAGAAAGCTTGTTGGGTATTTTAAACGCAAACAGAAAAATCCGCAAGCGCACGGATACCGATGTAGCTTTCACCCTGGAGTATTCCAGAGTATCGATTTTCCACAGAGAATGTGAGTGTACTAATTAAGATCCAACATCACCCAAGGATAACTATATAATTATTTTTGGTGGTAAGAGAGGAAGTTTCCTGAGAGTTCTCTAGTTGATCTAAGAATCAAGAATTACTTCAAGATTATCTATTTTGGGACATCAGAACACTAACCACAGAAAGAGATGAGAATGGGGCTAGGAAGCTCTGACTACGGTCCTACAAACACTGATCCGAACGTGGTGGAATACGTCGACCGTTAGGGTTGTCACTACCCTAGGGCTACCACAACAATCAGCAGGATTGGGTGCAATTCCAGGTAATTGCAAGACTAAACACCACGTCTAATCTATTAATTACTACTCTAATGTTGCAAAGATTGGAGCACTTGATGCAAGCGGGAATCCAATAAATAACTTGAATGTAAATAAAAGTAATTAAAGAACTCAGGAATTATGAGTTGAAGAACCTAGAGAACGATGAAGAACGAACCAGTTGCTGCAAAAGTACAATGTTGAGGAAGATCCGACAGATCCGGCTCCTCCTCCTCCGCTCTCCTCTTCTCTCTCCCTATTTTCTAGATTACAACTAGAACTAACTAGAACTAGAACTAGAAGAACTAGAACTAGAACTAGATGAACTAGAACTAGAACTAGATGAACTAGAGGTAGAACTAGAAGAACTAGAGGGATCCTCTCTACTTGGATGAAGAATTGAAACCCTAACTTTGATTTTGTAGAAGAGGTATGCTCTGCAGAGGCCAGGGGGCCTTGCTTATATAATCTTTTCAGATGAATCTGGGCCATCGGATCAAACCGATATTAATCGCACGGTTTTCCTTGATCCCTTAGGTCGGTGGAGCACAATCTGCGAAGTTGAAGCTGATTGGTTCCTGTAGCTGGGCGGGCGCCCAAGGGGGGAGGGCGGGCGCCCTGCCCCCGGGCCCGATCGGCCTCCCGTTCGTTCCCGTGGCTTCTGGAGTCTTCTAGATGGTAGAAAATTGCACGGCACGTTAATATCTCTATGTAAACCCGACGTGTGGGCCTTTCTTTCATATTTCCTGATAACCCCGTGTAGAAATAGACAAACACCAAAACTCGTGGAATTCTGTCAGGTAAAACCCTAAGTCTAGGTGTTGGTTGCATATAAGTCCTTTTCCATGATTAGTTGATGGTTAAATGTGAGCATTAAGGACCGTCAACAGCAGGCGCTGCTGGGCCGACCGCCCCCCTTTGGGCCCACTCAGCCGCGCGGCCCAGCTCCTCCCCGCCTCTCCACACGCGCGGACACGCTTGCCTTGCTCCAACCGGCGCCGGCCACGTGGCGGCCGTACGCCGGTGACATGGCCGCGGCTGCCCGGCCGACCAGCATAACCCGGTCGGGACGCCGCCACGCGCCCCCAGGCGGCCTCCATTCTGTCACCTCCCCACTCCCTCTTCTTCCCCAATCGCGATGCAGTAGCAGCCACGGCGGTGCTCCAGCGTGCTCCATTAGCAGTGCAGCCGAGCTCGCCATTCCAACTGCCCGCGTCCGATTAAACCCGCCCGCAGCTCCGCCTCGATGAGCTCTATCCTGTGCGCTCACTCTCGGCCGTCCGCGTCAATGTATTGGGCTAGACCCCATCACCGTGCCATGGCCGGAGCTCCGGCGAGCTCTCGGTCCACATGAATCTCTCCCTTCGCGACCCTCTTTCTCCTCGGTAGTTAGCGCGTTTTGGTCGCCGCACCCCCGCGAACCCTCTGCGCCCCTCCGTTCGCGCTCTATCGACTGGAGACGGCCAGACGCCGGTGAGCAGCGCCACCGAGCTCCGCCGTGCGCCATTCCCACCGCTAGAGACCTCCTCCATCGACGTGAGTTAGTGCAGCGTGTTCGTCTCACTGAGACGAAGCCGTAGGTGACGGCCGCGCCACCGGAGACCTCGCCGTCGTCGAGAGCCCGCCGGTCGAAGGCGGCTGGAGTGCGGTGTGGCTGACCAGTGGGGCCACGAACCCTGGGTCCCGCCTGTCAGCGTCTCTGCTGGTGTGGATCTGGGTGGATCTAGTATTTTCCCCTCGGTTTTCTTAAATAAAGGTTTTCAAAAATTCTTTTAAATATTGTTTATTTCATAACTTGAGTTCTACAGCTCCAAAAATGGTGAAATAAAGTTTGGTGTATTCTATAATTCTAGATCTACAGTTTGTGTAATTGCATTCCATGTTTGTACAACTCTTCTGTGCAAATATATTTATTTCATGTTTTTGCTGATAATTAGAAAATGCATAGTAATTAGAATATAACTCAGAAAAATGTGATTCTTGCTTTGTTAGCTTTGCATGGATGTTTAGTCTCTGGGAAAAATATGTGACACAATATTTGCTGTATAAATTTATTTGTGATGATTTTAATGCTTGCATGGCAGTGGTTTTTGATTTTTAATAAATAATTGGATCTGGAAATTTTTGTGGACATTTCTTATGTTAGTAAGTAATTTATAAAAATATGAAATCTGTTGTTTGACACTTTGTCACCAGTAGGGTAATTACACTTTATTATGTTGAGTAATCTTGTGATTTTTGTGTAGGCCAAACTATTTGTCCAAATATTATGAAAAATTGGTGGTAGACTTTATAATTGATCAGTGAACTACTGTAATTTTTGTGAAATTTATTGTTCAACAGAAGTATATGCAACTGTTGAAGGCTTGATAATAATTAAATAAATTATACCTTGTTATACATAAGATAAATGAAATGAGTAGTGTTTGGTATATCTTTGAAGCATCATGTTAGCTTGCTGGTTAATAATGATAACAACTTGTAGAAGAGAATGCAATAGATGCTTAATTGGTTGCAAGTCCTTGATGATGTGGACTACCATGTAGAAATAATTTCGTATGTCACCTGTGCACCATGTCATGATCATCTTGTCTTGACTTGCATACGCATTGCACCTCGGGCATCTCGCACACCACTCATAAGCATACATGCGTCATACAGGCTCGTAGGAGAACGAGGTGGGACCAGAGGAGTAAGAGGAGACCCAGGAGCAGGAACTTCTGGGAGGACCAGAGCCGGAAGGAGAGCTGCAGGAGTGTGTGGACCACAGGCCTAGCACTTTCGAGAAAGGCAAGCCCCGGAGTATTCTAAGTCTCCCTATTTCTCGCTAACTTAATTTGTTATATCATGATTGTTCTGCTATGCTGCATTTAAGTGATAGGAGTTGTTTGATACTGTTGATGCATATTCACTCCTTGATATCACCATCTTTTTATCTACCTTGTCCTATGTAGATAGGCTCAGAGTCTTTGCTTAGCTTGCTTAGTACGGTAGAAGTCGGGAGATTTCCTATCACCTGCGAGATATAGGTGGATACCTGAATGTTAGTTGTCAATGCTATGATGAAAAGAAACCAAGTGAGGGAATGAACTTGAGACCAGGCAGGGTCTTATGGTGGTGTTGACATTAGTGCCCCTGCCTGTGTCGATTAAGGACCGATCGTTGACGGTCCTCTTGTCATGTTGAACGCATGCTCCACACTTAGCTGGAAGGATAAGTCGTTCCAACCGCGAAGCCTGAACATTATCCGAGCCGAGAGTCAAGCGGCCATGCGCTGTATTGGTGATGGTTGAGGAGAACGATGAGGGCGCGGCGTGCAACCTTGGTATACCTTGGATACCTCGATCGCCAGAACGGTCCTCGGGTACTGGCGGTGCCTGCCAAACCCATGATTTGGTCCTAGATAGTGTAATATGTTGATCTATAGCTCACTTGATCAGTGATGTGTGGGGAATAACTCGCCAGGTGGTTAGAAATCGGTGAGCACAATGCATATGTTGATCTATAGCTCACTTGATCAGTGATGTGTAATATGTTCTCTCAAGTATTCTCACCACGTCACTAAGCACAATGCATATGCAAAAGAAACTCACACTTAGTGGCACTAGATAATCATTGCAATTAAAGATTTCCCCTCTTTATAGTACGGTTATCTATCTTAAATCCACTCACACCCTCTAGGTGTCTTGAGTTGCAAAACAAAATGGCCCTATTAAAAATACCTTTGCCTTGAGCCCATTTTGTTTTCTCTTTCTTCTTTTCAAAGTTGGAGCACTTGAATATCATATTTTGGTCATCTCTATCACCATGACCATTATCTAGCTCCATCACTTGGTTTGTACCAACCTCTCTTTGTATTTCACTCATGACAAAGGTTAGTACACATAGGTTTCATCAATTATCCAAAACCAAACTAGGGCTTTCACGTACTCAGGGTTCCATTCCCATGTTGTTTTGTAGATGGTCAGATGTACTATGGTTATTGCATTCACTGCTTGTACCCAGCAATGGGTGATGACTAGACCAAGGGCGATGGTCACTCTACCTCCTCTTTTGTTATTGTGGGAATGATCAAACTATGGCACTGTATCAGACTATGTGTGTGTGTTATTTTAAAACTATGACGCTTCCGCTACTCTTGAACTTGGTTTGTAATAACTATATTTGAACTTCGATGTAATTTTTGAATGTTGTGGACTGAATGTAACTGTGGATGGTGATCGCTGGACTTATTACGATCTTGGCTGTATGTATGAGTTGTGGTTTGAAATCCTTCAAGAGTTCACGGACTACCGGGATTATATGGGCTTAAGCTTGACGGTTTGACTGTGCAAATGGTCATTATTAGGCTTAATCTCTTATAATTTGGGCGGTTCTGTTACAAAAAGTACCCTAAAATTTAGATCGTGAGCCTCCACTTGAGCCTTTCACCTTGGACGTTTCAGCAGCAAACTTGGTGATTGATTTGCTTCCTCCAGAGAAATTCCTTGTGGATGGTTCAGCAGCAAATTTTGGCATGGTAAATTTCAATTTGCCAACTCTTTCTTCATGGTTGCCTCTTCGATGACATCGACGACCAAAATTGAGTTGGGAGCGGTTGTCATCATCCTCGTCTTCAGATTCATCATCATTTCTTCGACAATGTCTTCTTCCTCTACCATGTGCAGCCCTCCAGCTCCTCTGACCTCCTCTTCTTCCATCACTATCTTCTCCATCTCCACTATGGTTGCTTGCACCATCATGAGGTGGACGATGCCTTCTGATTTTAGTCATAAGATTCTGAAGATCTTGTGTCAACCTATCATGCTTTTCTTCCATGCTTTGTCGGAGTTTATTAAATTGTCCTATGGTAACACGATCTTTGATGTCCACTCGACCCATCTTCCTGTAAGATTAGCTAAATATAAATAATTTGTATTTGTGGAGTATGAAAATTTGGTGGCCCTCACAACTCACCTCTCTAACCACCAAAACACTTATGAATTCCTCTGCTGCGGATTACAAGGAAAACAAATGTGTGGTGGCAACTGAAAGTGATGGCAAGGCAAATAGAAGAACAGAGAGTACCGATTATGATGGTTTTTATGTGGATCTTGGTGGGGCGTAATACACAAGGAATGCAATCTGAATTCTAGTTGTTGTAAAGTTAAGTAACGATCCAAACTAGAAGTTCTTTGCCTAGTGCTGACCACAAGATATGAAAGAAGTGAATGATCACACACACACACAAAGAAAATTCGGATTGAGGCAAACAAGGAGTATGATTGGGATGCAAGTGTTGCAATCAAACCCAACCAAAATATTGCACCAAACAAAGAAAGCAAACTGGTTGTTCAACTCAATACAAAAACTTTCAGCAATGATGCACTTGACATAACCTGATCTTGCAACTTTCTTTCTAAATTTTTTTCTCTTTTCTTTCTTCTCCTTCTTTTTGACACACTTTTTTTTTGTAACTAAACACAGTGATCAGATATAATACTTGCAAACTTGATGATAGAAACAAAGCACAACTAGAAACTATAATTTGATAGGATCAAAGATGACACAGAGGCTGATATAGGCTATAAAGATTATTTTGTGGGGATTTTTAGATATAAAAGAGGCACAAAGAACACACGAAGGATAAATGATCAGCAACTAAAACAATGACTCTAATGGACTACGACTTAACCGAACTCACTAAAATAATAGATTGAAACAAAGGTCTAAGCGATATATTTTTCTAGCTTTTTGGTGGATAGGACGAAGCAAAAATATATATGTACCTAGGGATAAAATTCCTACTGTGGTAACGAAAGCTTTGATACCAGATGACGCGACACGTTGTCCCGATCTTCACGATGTAGGATGAACACTGATAACTAGCCGAAGAATAGCCGAATAACTTGCTGCAAGCAGCGATAACTAGTGCAACCTGGCAAATAAAACTCGAAGCCAACCACCGTCTTTAACCGCAACCTGAATCGAGGATTCGCCCAACCACACTCTCAAACAACCAACCAACACAACCTACAATCAATCAAGGAATACCTTGAAGGGAGTAGGAGCACCAATTGGAAGCGGATGAGGCCGCCGCCTATGTAATCCCGCGAGGAAATCACAAGAGCAAAGGGGTAGAGAACACTATCTGAATATTTGTTAGCACACAGCTAAACAAAAGGGGGTTATATATTTCAATCATCAAAAGTCTTAGATTATAATGAGTCTTAGGGGGTATTTGTACTAGCAAGAACCCTGCTAGATAGGTATGAAAACGAAATAGAGTTTCTGAGGGAAGGCAATGTGAAGGGTCCCCTCGAAATGGATTCCAGAAGTGGCTTCGCGTGACTGTTGGCCTCCAGAGCAGTTTCCAATAAACCGACCATAACTTTTTATTGGGAAGTCCAAATGATGAACTCTTTCTTGGGTGTGAAATTAGACTCAAAAGGCTTTCTAGCAATGTATGCCAATCAGCACGAACCATTGTAGATTGGTATAGTTTTACTTGGCAAGTTGTACCAACATTCTGTCATGACACAATGTTGACCTTCTGAGCTATCTGTACTAATTCTGGTCTATAGGCAATATGGAGTATCCAAACTTGTGGCCACTAGATTCATTGAAAAGTAGACTCGACAAGATTTCAACAAGTCCTCATGGACCGTAATAGATTTTGTGACTAAAACGTTATGAAGATTTCTTTGCACTGGTCCATTCTTGACTTCCACTGGTCCGTTTTTGACTTCTTCTGGAACTTGTACTGGTCCGTTCTTCAGGTCCGATTCATCCTTCTCTTCTTCTATATACCTGAGTATAATCAAGGTACATCATTTAGGTAGTATATAATTCTCATTAATGTCAAAATGAATCTCACAAAGTAGTGTGTGGACCTCTTGTTGTAGGTTCTTTGCACGACTACGTGTAATCGGTCCATCGATGACTTGGGCTCGTGTCGGTGTAGGTGAAACTTGAGTGGGTGTAGCTTGTTTTGGAGCTTGTGACATCTTGCTTGGTGGTGTGGTCATATCAAAGATACAAGTGAGAGATGTGAGGTAAATTGACTCCAAATGATGTGTGTTGAAAAGGGGGGAGTGCCTCTCTTTTTATAGTGGAACTAGGATGGTTCGTCGCATCTAAATTTGGTAGTAGGTGAAACCGTGCTATGCATGGCGGCATGCAACTGCCTGAGAAAGATGGGCCCAGTTTGCTGCCTCCAGGGGTGCGCCCGCACCAGGGTGCGGCCGCACCATAGGTGGGTCCCCCTGGCCACCGCCTTCGCGTGCTCGCTTTGTCTCTGGGCCTAGATCTCTCCCATGGTTACGATCAGGCCTAGTTCTGAGTTGTTCGGGCCTTTCTCTATTTTCTTGGTTGGCACATTTCTGAATACGTTTTTTGGTACTTCGCGCTTTCTTCATGGTATGGCACATTTTCACTTGTTGCACTATAATTCTTGCAAAATATAATCACTATGGTACAAGTGGAACTTATTAGTAATAAAATGCATGTGTGTATATAATATGATTGATTCTTCTCCTTTTGGATCAAGTTGGCAGTTTATAATTGGTCTACAATGACTGCCAACAGTGGGTACAAAAGCTACTTCTCCTTCAAGCACATTAGGGTTGACTAATGAGCAATCTACACCGATGAGACCTAATCCACTGACATCAATTGAACAGGTTCAGCTCAACATAGATTTATCGGCATCGGCAATGTCAGGATCTGTGTTTCAGAATTGTCAAGTTCCTCTCAATTGGTGGGGACATGGTATGTCTCCAGAGTTTTTTGCAAATAGTTTTGGAATGTCTCGAGTAACTGACTTAGCAGGGAAGGCTCCTATGACATCGGCACCTCAAGTTTCGCCGATGACTCAATTTCCTCAGTATTCAACAACTACTACTGCAAGACCTGTTACAGGGAACTTTCAAATGCCAACGTTCTAGATGCCTAATGCAAATTCGTCGGCAAATCCGTTCCCAACTCAATAGAGGTTTATGACCCAAACAGGTTATGCCAGCCCAGCAATGACAACTAATTATCAACCATTGGCAGGACATATGCCGATGAACACCAATAATGGTTGGACAGAGCAGTTGTTCTTTCCACATGTGACATAGTAGAATCATCAGGCTTCAGGATTCCAGCAATGATAGATGCAGGTCAGTTTTCAGAAACAAGAACCGGTAAATCAGCCGATGAATCTCGCTCAATAGATTGGTGGTCAGCAAGCTATGGCCAATGTGATGTTTCCTAGAGACCGTGTACCCCAGGGACACGTAGAAGCTTATCAGCAAGTGCCAGAAATTCAACCCGCACATCGGTAGGATGCCGATGCCTATTGGGCCGATAAGATAGCAGAAGTTATGAGAGATCAGTTTGGAATAAAAGCTAAGGTTAACACTTATTCTTATCGGACACTGTATCTTCCTGCATATGGTTTGATTTCGCTTCCAAATTGGTACAAGGTACCAGATTTCACTAAATTCTCTAGACAATATGACACATCAACCATGGAACATGTCAATCGGTTCATCATCCAGTGTCGAGAAGCTGCTAATAGAGATGAGTTAAGAGTTTGTTTATCCTCATCATCTTTGTCAGGATCTGCATTTACCTGGTTTATTTCATTGCCTCCGAACTCAGTCATTACATGGGCCGATTCAGAGAAGCAGTTTCACAAGTATTTTTTTCTGGGGTTCACGAGAAGAAGACTGAGGCAACGCAATGATGAATCGGTTGAAAGCTTTGTGCAAAGCCTACGGGACATAAAAAACATGTGTTACAGCCTGGTTCTGGACGATCGGCAGTTAGCCGATTTGGCTTTTCAAGGGCTGTTACCGCATATCAAAGATAAATATGCTTCTCAAGAGTTTGAAAGTTTGAGCCATTTGGTGCAGAGGATCTCTGATCAAGATATCAATACTTTTGAGCCTAGAAAAGCATGAAATAAGAATGTATAATTTGTTGATGAGGCAATGAGTTCGGATTTTGATGAAGAACCAGTCATCGTCTTGACAGAGTGGGTAAAAAATTAAAGGGAGAATTGGTTGTGGGACATGCAGAATGGTGGCCATTTGCAGGCGGACACTAGGAAAAAATAGATTGCTTAAAGACACTCTGTTTGTTGTCAAATTTGTTGGCGGACACTACGTCTAATCAAACATTATTACAAAATAGTTATAAAATCATATAAGTTCTAGAAAATTATACTATAAATTTTTTTACACTCTACATGATGAGAACTATAGTGTAAAAATATTGTTTAGTATTTTTAGTATCCTATTAATATATTAACTAATTAACCATGGTTATCTTTGTCTATTTATGAAGAGAGGCAAAATGGTCATTTCAGTGCAAAATAATATTTTTACACTATAGTTCTCATCATGTAGAGTGTAAAAAAAATTATAGTATAATTTTCTTGCACGTATATGATTTTATATCTATTTTATAATATTGTTTGATTATACATAGTGTCTGTTGATATTTGGTAACGCAATTAGAAAATGATCCGCAAGCGCACGGATATCGGTGAGCATTTCACCCGGGAGGTTTTCCAGAGTATCGTATTTATATTTTTACCACTGGGAGAAAGGGTGCATCTGACTAACCAAATCTATTGCTACTATCCCTTTAGGCTACAAAGAATGTCTCTCGATGTGAGTGATGTATAGAGAAGACTGCAACCGTAGTCTCGTTCTAACCTTGGTAAGGATGATCTACTGTTCTATTGGGGAGGCTCACGGAATCTAGACAACACAAAGGATGTTCGACCCGCACCTATAAACCTACCCGTCCTGCTAACGAGATGTGATCTGCAAAGGTAACTCGGAAATGTCACGTTCCTCGCTACTACCACGGTCCAGCTAGTCAGGGGATATCTATGAGTACCCTAGCCTAAACACCACGTTTACGCTAGCAAGTGATTACTCTAATACTCAACCGGAAGAGGATTAAAGTAAACTCATAAACCAAAAAATAATAAAACAAGAACTTACTAGTATTAGAAGTTGAATTACTGAAGAATCTTAGAAGCAAGCCTCGGGTTAGGAGACTTGATCCCGCAGGTACAACTCGGAGTAGACACCGACAGGCCGGCCTTCCTCTGATCCACACCTCCACTCTATCTCTCTCAATCTAGTAGAAACTAGAAGATCTATTTCTACTTTACATTGGTTGCTAAGCCTAAAAAGAAATATTATTTAGAGAAGAGGTTTTCCTTCGAGGGCACCCCTCAGTCTCTATGATAATTTCTTGTCTCCTCCAGGGGCCAGAGGGGGTCTCCTTATATAGTCCTCCCCTTCTATGCGTTTTTGGGTCGATAGGCGAGGTGGTACTATGTTATTGTGGATCCAATAGGTCGGTGGAACGTCGTGTGCGAAGAGAGTCCGGAACGGAGTCTAGAGGGGGGGCGGGCGCCCAGGTCCTGGCCCCTTTCGGGCTCCGCTTCCTTCCCGTGGCTTCTGGAGTCTTCTAGATGGTAGAAAATTGCGCGGTGGGTTGATATCTCTATGTAATCCCGACATGTAGGCCTTTCTTCCTTATTTCCTGATAACCCCCTGCAGAAATAGACAAACACCAAAACTCGTGGAATTCTGTCAGATAAAACCCTAAGTCTAGATGTTGATTTCATTTGGATCCTTTTCTTTGTTTATTTGATAATTAAATTTGATACTTAAGGACCGTCAACAAACTCCCCCAAGCTTACCTCTTGCTCGTCCCTGAGCAAGGATGAACTCAAGAGTTTCTGCAGTGGTTTCATTTCTTAGAAGTACACACGCATTTAAGCAAGATCTCATCTCTGAGTTAGAATAAACAGTTAAGACTTAAAACTTACTCATTTTACCTTTCACCATGGGGCTTGTAACGTCACTTGTGTCTTGAGCAGTTAAAAGATAGAACGGTCAAGTCAAGCACCATGTATCTTGTTCTTTGATCAACTATAGCTCTGGAGTTTTTGCAGATTTTCAAATAAAACTCAGAGATTCCTTGTATAATTCTCTCTAGTCTCTCTTTTGTGGTATTTTTGGATCCTTACCAAGGTAGTGATGGTATATGCCTTCTCTCAAGATATGTAGTATTTGTGGTATAAGGCATAGTGACATTGCCTTCTCTCTCACCCTACTCTAATAAGGCTTTAATATCTGGAGCTCATAGGTGGGAGATAAAATATACATACTTACAAGACATTTATTGCATAGTCAAACCATGGATCCAAAGAAACAAATCAATAAGCCAAATCAAGATGTGCATGTGTGGCGAATGAATGGTGTATGGTGATGATGGTGATAACAATGGTGAAAACAATGGTGGTGGAAGTCTAATTCTACTTTTGCTCTTTGAGGGGATACATACCTTCCTTGCTTTTGAAACTTTATGAGGAGAATGAGATGCTCTTCTTTTTCTTTTCTTCGAGGTTCTGGGCACTTGCCCCTTTTTATTTCCTCGTATATTATTTATTTTTTTTCTTCTTTTTTTTTCTTTTTTTTTCTTTCTAGAGCACTCATCTCCTGAAATAATGTAGCAAGTGGTAGTAACCAAAATAACTGGAGCATTTATTTCACAGGGAATAACAGGGATAGGAAAATGTTTTTTGGCTATTCTCTCCCGGATTAGGAGTAGAATAATTTTGGGTAAAACTGGAGATGGAAATGAGTGGATATATGTGGATGGTACTTCCGGAGTAGAAGTAGCATATATGAGTGAACGTGCAAGTGAATCTTGATTTAACCACATGACAAGCTCCTAAGGGTCTACACAGCTTGACCACACTCAATGCTCATAAGCAGTAAATAGTAAATGTGTGGCTCAAGGTCTAGCAAGCATGTATATATGGCTGTGGTAGGAATTTAAACTCTCATCATACAGGAACTCATCATGCAACATTTTAAAGATTTTTAAAGATAAAATTCTCCAGAATTCTAGCATATCTAGGAACAGATAAACAGCAGCTCAACCTTCCCATGTCGTATCCGTTAACAACTTAGACTTCAGATCAAGTTTTCATCCCACAAGTTTAGGTCTAGAGCAAGCCTTAAATTATAACAGTTATATCTAAACTTGAGAGAGAACTTCAAATTTGCAAATTAGGCAGAGCAACTATTCATCATATCCATGCTTAAGTTTTATTAGATACAGATTAGCATAGCCACTTTATTTATTTATTAAACACACTAAGCAAAATATATATAAGCATAAAATCTTTATTTGGTTTTTCATAGTTTATGTATTTTAATATTCTAATATAATATAAGTACAAAGATAGATAGATAGAAATACTTATCGAGATAAATTGGGGTGCTCTCCCCCAAGGTGAATTTTGACGTAATTTCGCTTGATGTAGCTAGCAGGTGGCAGAGGTGTTTTTGAAAGTCAGCAGCATTCTCACAGCGATTAGAATGTCCTCCGTCTGCTAGTCTTCTTGATTCTTAAATTCTGTGGAGCTCAAATAGACAACAAAGCTTGTGGAACTGATTAAGTGTTAGCATAAATATCTAGCCTTTATCATCTTGAGACTCCTTAATAATTATTACTCCCTGTTTTTTATATTTTCATTTTATAAAGTAGAAAAATATTTATTTTATTTTTATGCCACCACAGTGAATGTACTTATGGGTTTTATGCCACTCGTATACTCATATGGGGCTTACAGTTTTTTTTTCACATTTTTATTTTCTTTCTAGGATAATAGAACATGATTAACTAAGCAAACTATAATTGAATAATTGAAAGGAAAAGGATAACTACCAAGTTTACCTCTTGGCAAGGCGTTCGGTGTTTTTTTTAAGTCCTTCGAACGGGACTCTCCGTTTTCTTAGTCGTCCTGAGGTTCGTTGGATGGCGTAGTCGGTACTTCCGGCAGCGCCTCCTCTTCATTTATAGTTATCTTCATTTTCCATACTTGACTCGGTGTTACGGTCTCCTCAGGACAGTTCTGTTCAAGTTGTATGTCTTCAGTCCTTATCACTTCTCCTTCGTAGTCTACCCATCCGTCCTTGATGATTTGCCTCCTCTGGTTGCGGTTGCGTTGTCTTCTTCTTGTCCTGACCTGCTTAGAATCTTCAACTATATAATCATTAAAGTAGTGGCGTACCTTTCTCAGAGGGGAAGTGCATGTGGACTTCTCCGGTTCCAATATAGATAATGACTTTGATAGTGTTTAGGAATGGTCTTCCAAGGATGGTGGATGGATCATACTTGTCTTCTCCCATGTCAATGACCTGAAAATTGTTTGAAGCTGAATGTATCTTGGTTGTAGTGGCATGGTTCCATGCAGGAGCTGATAAGTGACTGCGGCCATTATGTTGTCGTCAGATCCGGTGTCGTAGAGTGCCTTCTGAAAAGATTATCCATTGTTTGTGCATTCGATTCTTGGAACACCAGGGTCGTCCTTCTTGATCAAGAAAGGTGACTTGAGTCAACGATCTTGACCTCCTTGAGCTGTAGTGACCATCTTAGCTGACTCGGTCCACATTTGCTTGTTCCTGTTCCTCCTGTTGGTCCTCTTCCTTGGTTCATGTCGGGATTGCTCTGAAGTTTGTGTAGTCTTGTTCTTGAAGGAAAATCTCCTTCTTCCCCTTGATGTAGAAACTGATCTTGGCAGCATTAGCGTAGATGACAGCTCTGGTCTTTGGGAATGGCCTCCGTAAGATGATGGGTGCCCTCTCCTCAGTACCAGTCTCTATCACCACGAAGTTTGCTGAAGCGTACAAGGTACCAACTCGGACACAGAGGTTCTTCAATATTTCCTTTGGGAAACTAAGTGTCTGATCTCCATTGTGTTTGTGCTCGTAGATCCCGGTTCTTCACTTGGTGGAATCTAGGAGTTGTAAAACTCCTCCATGTTTTGTTTGAAGTGTACCTGTTCATAGAGACAAGGCAGAGATCAAGTGCATGGGCCCTGTTGGTGGAAAACACCAACAGAACCAAAAGTGTATTTGTTCTTCTCTAACCTTAATCATAGTGAGCAAGACAAAGTTGATGGATCATGAGTGTAGCATTTAAAACATTTGTTAGATCAGATGGCTCAACCTAATGGAAAGATAATCTATCTATATTTATGTTTTGTTTATATCTTCTAAAGATTGAATGTGCAATACTTTAGCTTATATGATTAGGAGTGTGGGATCACGAAGGTAGTACTAAGAACAAAGATTAAAGGACTAAACATGTTGAATTAATTGGGTTGATTAATTTGGAGCTACAAATCATACATGTTTGTCTCTTTATTTTATGTGAACGCTAGAACCAAGGAGAAGCTTATAAAAGTGATAGTCAAGTACCTTAAAATGTTACCTTACTTGAAGAGTGACGGTACAGTATCACCTTGTGGAAGCTTTCCTTTCTTAGCGGTTGTGCATCGTGTTTGTGGCACCCTCCATGAATCATCTCTTACAAGCTACGTCTTTCTTGTGCAAATTGTTTAAACTTCATGTGTCACTATCTCCAATGTGAGTTTATCTCAGGACTTCCCAGGTTGATATTGAAAGTTTTCCTGTAGGGGTTAGTCCAACAAAATATCCCATATCTACTATAGCATACTATCGGCTCAAAAATCAACCTAGACACCATGTCTAATTTGATTTAGGAGGGCATTTTAACCTAAGCACCATGCTTAATTTAAAAAACCTTTGGAAGTAAGATCATCATTCCTAAACTAAGCACCATGCTTGACTTAAGAGATAAATGAAACTACTCCAAACCTAGACATATACTAAAGCAAATAAAGGTAGCATGAGAGCATTTATAGCGATCTACTCAAGTGGAGGAGAAGTAGTGTAATTAGTACTTAACAAATTGAGCATCTCTCAAAGGTAGGGACAACCAACGTAGCAACATGGCAAAGGATATTTTTATGTATAGTACTCCCCAAGCTTGAATTTTGCAAAATTCAAGTTTGGATGAATTTAATTCAATGTTGTGTGATGGTTGGTTGGACATACCTTGTGCTTGTCATTCATCCGATCTTCTTGCTCCAATCCTAGAAAGGTTAGTGACAAGAATACCCGAAGGAATATTTCTACAATTATCTTTATATGCTCAATACACAAGGCAATGTTGCAAATAATTAGAAGTGCTTGTTTTAGGACACTAAGCTTGTCCTTGGGAAACCATCAATTAACTCAACGAGATCTGCAATATTTATTATAGACATATGCATCGACAACCGCTCTTTTAAAGTTTTTATAAATAGAAAAGAAGAGAGGGTTGGAGATCTCAAATGTGATAAGGATGGAGAGACTAATTGATTGGAGAGATGTTTTATATGAGCAAGGACTAGGTAAGGTATTTATGAAATAACTTCCATGCTCACTGTTGTTTCTCTCATTCTCAAACTCCAAGGATGATTCTTCATGAATGCTAAAAATTCCTCTAGGATTGTCTCTCAAGTTTGTTTTATCTATCTATTCAATGGTGATAGCACATGGATTTTTAATGCCCTTTAGCCATTGATGTTGCTCTTCTCGATCCTCCTTCTTATGCATGGGATGTCTAGATAGATTCATAGTATTATCGGGAGGTCCAAGAGAAAGAGCATAGTAGAATTTATTAAGCTCAAGGATGGGTTGGATAGCCGAATCATGGGATTGGAATGTTTGGAAATTAGCTATTGAAACTTCCTTTCCTCGTCTGGGAGATGATTCCTTCTCTATTTCTAAGATTTTTCTATGAAGACTAGTACAAGAAGGATGTCCACAAATGAAGACATACCTTCCTTTACTAATAGATAAAGAAAGAAAGACTCTACCAAAAATTATATGATTAAGACCAATGTGAAAATATCTAGGAAAAACATGGTCTTGTAGGGCTAGGTCTAAACCAGAATTTATAGAAAGATTAACACATTCCCTAGGTGTAGCTAAAAGTGCATTATCTTCTTGATTAAAAGATAGGACCTCGGCTATAGAAAAGGGTTGGTTTTGACCTATTGCAATCAACTTCGGACACAGATCATAATTAGGGGCAGGACGTGTTGACTCCCATGGTCTATGGCTGGTCTCCGAAGGTGCAAAAAATTTAATAATAAGTATGGAATTTGAGTTATCCATAAAGATAAAAATAAAAAGATAAAAGAATAAAAGTATAAAAGTATAATACAAGATAATAGCAAGACTCAAAGTTATCTCAGCAAACCGTCTTTCTCCCCGGCAACGGCGCCAGAAATGCTTGTTGATATTTGGTAACGCAATTAGAAAATGATCCGCAAGCGCACGGATATCGGTGAGCATTTCACCCGGGAGGTTTTCCAGAGTATCGTATTTATATTTTTACCACTGGGAGAAAGGGTGCATCTGACTAACCAAATCTATTGCTACTATCCCTTTAGGCTACAAAGAATGTCTCTCGATGTGAGTGATGTATAGAGAAGACTGCAACCGTAGTCTCGTTCTTACCTTGGTAAGGATGATCTACTGTTCTAAAGGGGAGGCTCACGGAATCTAGACAACACAAAGGATGTTCGACCCGCACCTATAAACCTACCCGTCCTGCTAACGAGATGTGATCTGCAAAGGTAACTCGGAAATGTCACGTTCCTCGCTACTACCACGGTCCAGCTAGTCAGGGGATATCTATGAGTACCCTAGCCTAAACACCACGTTTACGCTAGCAAGTGATTACTCTAATACTCAACCGGAAGAGGATTAAAGTAAACTCATAAACCAAAGAACAATTAAACAAGAACTTACTAGTATTAGAAGTCGAATTACTGAAGAATCTTAGAAGCAAGCGTCGGGTTAGGAGACTTGATCCCGCAGGTACAACTCGGAGTAGACACCGACAGGCCGGCCTTCCTCCGATCCACACCTCCACTCTATCTCTCTCAATCTAGTAGAAACTAGAAGATCTATTTCTACTTTACATTGGTTGCCAAGCCTAAAAAGAAATATTATTTAGAGAAGAGGTTTTCCTTCGAGGGCACCCCTCAGTCTCTATGATAATTTCTTGTCTCCTCCAGGGGCCAGAGGGGTCTCCTTATATAGTCCTCCCCTTCTATGCGTTTTTGGGTCGATAGGCGAGGTGGTACTATGTTATTCTGGATCCAATAGGTCGGTGGAACGTCGTGTGCGAAGAGAGTCCGGAACGGAGTCCAGAGGGGGGCGGGCGCCCTGGGCCTGGCCCCTTTCGGGCTCCGCTTCCTTCCCGTGGCTTCTGGAGTCTTCTAGATGGTAGAAAATTGTGCGGTCGGTTGATATCTCTATGTAATCCCGACATGTAGGCCTTTCTTCCTTATTTCCTCATAACCCCCTGCAGAAATAGACAAACACCAAAACTCGTGGAATTCTGTCAGATAAAACCCTAAGTCTAGATGATGATTTCATTTAGATCCTTTTCTTTGTTTATTTGATAATTAAATTTGATACTTAAGGACCGTCAACAGTGTCCACCAGCAAATTTGACAAGAAACAGAGTGTCTTTGAGCAATCTAATTTTTCCTAGTGTCTGCTGGCAAATAGCCACCATTTTGCATGTCCCACAGCCAATTCTCCCAAAATTAAAAGGCGATGTCTTGCCCTTTTGGCGAAAAAGAACCAGTGAAGTTTGCTTTTGTATATCACCAAGGCCGATAGGATATTTGATTTGTTGCTTTCGGAGGGACAGATTAAATTGTCATCTAATCATGTGATCCCATCGGTAGAGGACTTAAAGAAAATCAAGTATTGCAAATGGCATAATGTGACATCACACAGCACAAATGAGTGCAAAGTGTTTAGGCAGCAATTGCAATCGGCTATAGAATCTGGGAGAATTAAGTATGATAATTCCAAAGTTCAAAAGCCGATGAAAAATGATCAACACCCTTTCCCTGCAAACATGTTGGATGCCAAAGGTAAGACTAAGGTCTTATCATCATAAACAGCTGAAAAGAATGCATCAGTGGATCCTTAGCGTCAAGTAACAACCGATGACTTGATCAAGGAGGGTAGCAGCTGTGGACGGCCTCCCCGCTCTGGCGTTGTGATTACTCATAGGCGACATCAGGAAACTTGGCAGCAACGTGAGGATCGGTATCGGCGTCAACAAGAAGAGAGGGAGCGAGAAGAATGGAATCGGCATAAAGATCATTGGAATTTCCCATTTTTTATTCATTGTTGGGAACAAAATATCAAATTGCTGACTACTTGAGACTATCCTGAGTGCAATGATTATCATCACTATGATCGGTCAGATCAGCGATTCTAGAACAATGATCGACGTTTTAATGAGCCGATCAGGGGGAGAACGTCAGTTCATGATCGGCTGGGGGCAGGCTTAGTGTGCATGACAGGCTTGGTGAATGTGTTCGTCGTTTTCTAAAGAATCAAGAGGATCTTGAAGAAATGGCAAATGCACGGGTTCCTGATGAATTTGTATTCTGCAGAGATGCTAAAATTCATCGGGTGGAATCAAAGGAGGTTCGCTATCAACCTGTATGGAAGACAAAACTTCCCCGATGGTTCCTGGAGGGATTAACAAGGACGCAGAGAAGAAGGATGCAGCGAGAATGCCAAGAAGATCTGTATAGAGAGGAGAACTCTTCCAAGTCTGAAGATCGGCAGCAGTCGGATCGCAAGGGGAAAGGACCATCGGCAGATGTTAACATGGTATTTATGTTGCCGATGGAGTTTCTTGTGCCCTTTCGTGATGATGAGGAAATAGACTCCCCTGATCAAATAGCTCAGCTAGCACTTGATCCGATGATAATTATCTTTGAGAAACCTTTCGATAGTGAGAGACAGCATCTTAGGGCTTTATTTGTTAAAGGAAGGGTTGATGGGCAGCCGGTTTCCAAAACACTAATTAATGGGGGAGCTGCAATTAATATCATGCCATATGTAATGTATCGGAAACTTGGAAAAAGAGATCATGATTTAACCAATACTGATATGATGTTGAAGGATTTTGAAGGAAATGTGTCTCGAGCAAACAGAGCTATATGCGTTGAATTAACCATCGGCAGCAAGACCTTACCGATGACCTTCTTTGTTATCAATAGAAAAAGGTGCATACAATCTTCTGTTGAGGAGAGATTGGATTCATGCCAATTGTTGTATTCCTTCTACAATGCATCTATGCCTTGTTCAGTGGGTAGGTGACAAAATTGAGATTGTCCCGGGAGATTCTTCATATGTCATTGCATCGGCGGAATCAGACACCTATGAGTGGACCAGATGCATATCAGGAGAGGTTTGGGAGAAAGATTTCCTCAAGGTTGCCGATTATGAAATTCCACTGATCCAAGCAGTCGGTTCTGATGAAGAGTTTTAATGGATAGGTTCGCCAATGATGGAAAGTTAGGACAGGGATTTACATCGGCTAATGATTTGATAGAAGTAGATATAGGAACTGGTGACAGGCCAAGGCCCACCTTTATAAGTGCTAATTTAGATTCTGAATGTAAGCAACAATTAACCAATTTGTTAAAAGAATGTAAAGATTGCTTTGCTTGGGATTATACCGAGATGCCTAGTTTAGACTGATCAATTGTAGAACATTGGTTGCCTATTAAATCTAGATTTCGGCCACATCAGCAACCAGCATGCCGATGTAACCCTAATATTCTTCCTAATATTAAGGCCGAAATAACCAAACTCATTGAGGCTAAGTTTATTCGGTAGTGTTGGTATGGTGAATGGATTTCTAATGTTGTTCCTGTCTACAAAAAGAATGGAAAACTTCATGTTTGCATCGACTTTAGTAATCTCAACAAAGCTACGCCGATGGATGGTTATCCAATGTCAGTTGCCTTTGTTGGTTGATGCTGCAGCTAGACATCAAATTATTAGTTTCATGGATGACAGTGTAGGGTACAATCAAATATTCATGGCTGAGAAGGATATTCCCAAAACTGCGTTTAGATGTCTTTGTCATGTTGGGTTGTTTGAGTGGATAGTCATAAGTTTTGGCTTGAAAAATGCTGGTGCTACTTATTAGAGGGCCATGAATTTTATTTTCCATGAGTTCATCGACAAGTTGGTAGAAATCTATATTGATGATGTGGTGGTTAAGTCTGGATATTTCATAAAACATCTAGCTGATTTGCGAAAAGTGCTGGAGTGCACAAGGAAACATGGTTTGAAGATGAACCGTAATAATTGTGCATTTTGTGTATCGGCAGGTCAGTTTCTAGGTTTCATGGTGCATCAGAAAGGAATTGAAATTAGCAGGAGATCCATTTATGTGATCGGCAAAGTAGTTGCTCCTACCAATAAAACTAAACTGCAGTCATTGATCGGCAAGATTACTTTTATCAGACGATTTATATCCAATTTGTCAGGTAAGATTCGTGCTTTCAGCCCTTTGCTTAAATTAAAAGCCGATCAGAAGATTGTATGGGGAAAAGAGGAACAATTAGCCTTGGATGAAATCAAGAATTATTTGGCAAATCCTCCAGTCTTGGTTTCACCTCAGGATGGAAAGCCCTTCAGATTATATTTATCTACCGATGATGCGGTCATCGGTTCAGCTCTCATGCAAGAATTTGAAGGGAAAGAACGTGTAATTTACTACCTGAGTAGACGAGTGGTGGATGCTCAGACAAGGTATTCGAAAATTGAAAAATTGTGTTTATGCTTGTACTTTTCTTGTGTCAAGTTAAGACATTACCTGTTATCTGCCGAATGTACTGTCATATGCAAAGATGACGTAGTCAGATACATGTTGTCGATGCCGATTATGAGCGGTAGGATCGGTAAATGGATACTAGCATTATCAGAACTTGACTTACGTTATGAATGGGCTAAGGCAGTGAAAGGGCAAATCATGGCCAATTTTGTCACTCAGCATTGTGGTATAGTGGATGGTGTGGAAATTGTTCCTTGGACACTCTTCTTTGATGGATCTACATGTGATCGAGGGGCAGGTATCGGTGTATTATTGATTTCACCACGAGGAAAGAAATATGAGTTTTCTTTACCGATTGTTGCTACATCAACAAACAATCAAGCTGAGTACCAAGCCCTAATCAAAGGGTTAGAATTATTAAAGGAAGTTCATGTCGATGCTGTCGAAATTTTCGGTGATTCTATGCTTGTTGTAAATCAGTTGGCTAGGATTTATGAATGCCGAAGTGAAGTTTTGATAGCACATTATGAAAGATGTGCACAATTATTGAAGGAATTTAGGGATTTCTGATTAGAGCATTGTTGATGCAAAACTGATCTGCAAACACAAAGGGCTAATACCCGATTCAAACGTTAAGGCGTGCCAGCCGATTTGACCTTGCTATCGGCAAAGGTGATAACTCGAATACTTTAGTCCTGACAACAGCGATGCGCCCGGATGTCACGGCTAAGAGGTACTCACGCGGAACTCGAGAACACGCCGAGCTTAAGTCGACGAATTCCTAAGAACTCGTAATAAAAGGAAAAAAAGTATGACGAAGTCGTCGAAAAAGTAGATGCTGGAATATGAGTAAAAACGTGTGTTTGATTGATTTCTTGATTCTTTGATTACAAGGTCCTAGGGTTTATATTTATACCCTGCTCAAAGAGCTACGACCAGACACGATTAGAATTCGAATTCCAAATTACACGGAATCCATATACAAAACGATGCAAATAACTAAGGAAATAATAAAACTATCCTTCGTGACAAACCGAAACTCCTCCACATGACAATTGGCAGCTTCCGGACTCCTCCTTCGCGTCATCGGCAATCCCCTTGCCATAGTCATCGGCAGACCTTTTTATCCAGTCATCGGCACCATATTACTGCCTGTGGACTTAGTTACATTCAACCTCTCCCTCATCGGCAACCATCCTCATCAGCAACCCACATCGTACTGCCACCCTATCCTACCATCCTGGACACGTGCCCAAAAATGGTGTCAACACACATGCCCCCCAGTTTCGGAGTATAAAACTATTAATGCTCCGAAATTCTCTGCAGTAATGATGCCTTCTCCGCAATTAATGCTCCTAATCTGGTAACCGACAACCTCAATCTGGGCAACTCTGATCCTAATCCTCCGCAGATTCCTCGAAATCCCCAACTTCCTAAACGGGCATCTTTCTTGGTCGTACATCGGCAACAATACCGTTACAAAGATCTGCCGATGCTCTGACCAGGATATTCGCAAAAACGGTTACCTCCCCTCTATCCGCCCATCGGCAAGATGACCGTTATAGAATATCGCCGATGGACCGACAGGAGATCTCGCACAGTAAAATATCTTTAGATAATGACCGCTTCCTGTCAAATCACCTGCACAATCCCTGGATTACCGTGCGAACAGTTACCATATCCACCTGAGTACCCTCGGGCTTCTCGGATGCGGCAAAGGGATAAGTCAGATTTGCCCTTGCCCATCTTGTCCTATAAATAGTTCCTTCTTGGGTACTCCTCCCCCATTACGCCATTCTACTATCCAACTTTGCTTTTCCAGCGGCGGCGCCATTTACAACCCTCAAGATCTCCGACAAGCACTCTTCTTCATCAACTCCGGTGCCCTCCAACGTCCTCTTCATGACAAGATGGCCATTGGCTTCGTCGTCCCTGAGGTCAGACTTCCATCTCATCTCCTGTACCTTTTCTCGCATTCCTGTTCATCTGCGATTCATCTTACTGAATATCTTCCTTTTCCTTTTTCTTTGTATTTTTATTCCCCAAAACACTAGGAGTTGTCCAACAAAATTGTCATCCCTACCGATCAACCACACCTTCAGTGCCTCGGCCCTCTAGGGAATCCAGATCCAACCGACCTTATCAATGCAGAAACCAACAGGATTCCCTTTAGAGCCGAAAACTTTTCTTTAGATCTGTGGAAAGACACCTTTCGCTCTTGGCCCAGCCCTACTGTAGGGTGGAAAGATTGGTTCTTGAGGGTCAGCAATTCTTATGAAGTCCAGTGGGGTGAGAGGAAGCTAGCTCAATGCATTAGGCTATCCATTGCCGATATGCACAGGAACGAGTCACTGCTGATAGCTGCATCCTACTTTTGGTCAGACACTCTCAATGCTTTTGTTTTTGGCCATGGCCCTGCTTCTCCTACCCTTGCCGATGTAGCCATGCTTACTGGGCTAGATATATCTTCTGCCGATAGCACCCACTTTTTTGATACTGCCCCCAGTGCCAAAGTGGAGACTCGCGCTATCGGCGGTTGGTCAGGGTACATCCAGAAGTACCGCGGGAGAGGGCCTATCACCATAAAGGAGCAAACCACCTTTCTGAACATGTGGCTGGACAAGTTTGTATTCTGTGGTCGATCGGCAAGACCAACTTCCGTCTATCTATCGGCAGCAGAAAGACTGGCTAGCGGTGGCCAATTTCCTCTGGGCCGATATTTGCTCAGCGCTGTTTACCACCTTCTTCATCAGGTAGCCCAGAAACTCCTGCTTGGCCAATCCATCGGCAACTTGGGAGGCCCCTGGTGGTTCATTAATATGTGGCTCAATCTGCACCTGCATAAGCGCCTTGATTTCAACTTGTTCTCACAGCACTTCCCAAGAGATATAGCCGAAAATCATGTGTTGGGTGAAGAGGAATCGGCAACGCGTGCCCCCTTGAACTTTGGCGAAGCCGTTATAGTCTTACCCGGTTCAGGGAACAATCCGGATCAAATCGGCCGATTCTTTGAGACTCTGTATGAGGGTCTGGCCAGAGATGAACGACCATGGCTGGCTTATGACGACCCAGATAGCATGCTCCCTCTGACCTTCAATCCATTTGATGAAGCTCTCGACAGGGACAATGAGGTGATGATGGCAATTGTGACTCCCAGAGCCATACCAGTGAATTTCTTCGGTAGCACAAAAACCTCTCCCCAAACCTATGAATTTTATAATCCATCGGCATTAGCTCGCCAACTAGCTTTCGGCCAATTGCCGATTGCACTTCCTTATGCCGATGTAATAAAGCCCAGAGAACCCATCGCCAACCTTCTTGAGTGGACTCGAGTAGCCCAGCTACCACCAAATGCCGATACAGATGTAGATCTGTCAGAATGGGTTCCAGCTGCCTTTATCACTCAGGCATACAAGCTATGGTGGGCAGAATGGAAAGAGAATCTATTCTGCAGATCGGCCCTCTCATACCGCGGCATGATCGACCCCGAATACGAAGTCCCTGATGACACTATAAGTATTTTAAACCGATGTCTCATTTTCCAATACTATTTCCATCGGTAACTTACCCCTGTATTCCTTTTGCAGATTGACAACACCCCCCCATCGGTTAGCAGGAGTGGCAAGCCGATCGACTTGTTCCCATCAGGCCCGATCTCCTCAATCGGCCATAATGCTCCCACTCTGGCTTCCATCGTGCACCGGGGTGCGCGCCTCAAGAAAGTTACCGCCAGGAAGACTCAGACATCGCCAACGGTAGCTGCTTCCACTCTGGCGCAAGCTTTCAGGGCAATTTGTCAAACCCTTTTCATTTATGCTAACTATCTTTGTATCGGCTATCTGTGCTCATAAACTCCTTTTTGTTGTTGCAGCAAACTGGTGCATCGGCAAAAGCTAAACGCCAAGGTACCAATGCCCCCCAGTCTAGCCAGCCAAAGAGGAAGGGCACCCAAGGTGCTAAGGCTGGAACAAAGCGCCAGAAAGTGGCAACTCCTCCTCCTCCTCCGGTGTCTCCAATCCCGGTGGAATCTTCCCCTTCTTCTCCAGAAGTCCAGAAACAGCAAGCACCATCTCCCCAACCAATACAGGAAGCACCACAGATGGAAGAACCCCAGCAGGAAGAACCTCAAACGGAAGGTACATCAGCTGACGTAGGTGAACAAACAACTGGCCCGGCAGGTCCAGTTATATCATCGACGGTTTCCCCGATTCAGACAACTGTTGTTCCTCCTCCGGGTAACATATCTCAACAATACTTCCGCCGATAAACTTATTCTCATTTAGTCTCATAACCCTTCCTGTCTTCTTTCAGGCGATATCGTTCCATCGGCAACATTTGCCGATCAACCTGTAGCTCCATCGGCATCTTTGAGTCAAAGGCAAGAAATCGCCTTGAAGCAAGTAAGTCATCCAATTTTCCACCAGTATCGTCTGCCGAAGTTTTGACCATAAAAATGACTTATTCCATCTTCATTTTCAGGAACAAGATTCTCCCGACAGCTTATTCTCCTTCGCCATTGATATCTTTGAAGAAGAAGGCGAGGAAGCAAGCTCCTCTCGGGCAGTTGGAACTGTATCGGCAGAAACCAGAGCTAAGCTGGAAGAGCTATCGGCCATACTTCATCAAGACACAACTCAACTGGTCAACGATTCTGACCCAGCCAAGGCCCTGTTCAAGACCCTTAGAGGCCAAATTCCTGCCGATGCTGAAGAAACCCTCTTCCATGCTGCACACCTAGAAAGCCGCCAGCTACAGTACCAGAGAGCCACTCGACGCCTTGCCGATAGAGCCGCTCAAATCCAGCTTTCCGAGGAGATGATGAAAGAAAAACTCTTAGCCGATGAGAAACATAAGAACATCGGCACCTTAAAGTCCTCAGGTGATGCACTGAAGCAGAAAGTATCTGATCTATCGGCAAAAAGAGAAGCTCTACTGGCCGAACTCAAGCAAGTAGAGGATGCTCTGTCCCAAGCCCAGCAAGAAGAGAGTCAACTGCCGGAGACCATCAAGCACCTTGAACAAGAACGAAACGTCCATGGTCGCAAAGCGCTGCAGCTGAAAAGGAAGCTGAAGCCGATAGAAGGTTCTGCCGATGATGATATCAAAGAGATAGAGACAGCCAATCAGATTCGGCTGCGCGCCATATCAGCAATCCAAGCGCTGCTGAACATCTGAAGCATTCATCGGCAACACACCTTTGTTTTTCCGCTTTTAGCTTTTAGTCTAGCCGATAAGACTGTTATCGGCATCTTTTGAAACATTAAGTCTGCCCCCAAACATTTAAATCCAGCCGATAGGAGTGTTATCGGCACTTAAACTTTTATGCATCGACCCATATGCTGGGGTAGTACTTCTTTAAATATTTGCCATTTAATGCTCTGGGAAATTCAACTCCTTCGAGAGTTTCTAGAATATAGGCATTACCAGGAGCTGAGTGTCTTATCCGATAAGGACCTTCCCAATTAGGAGACCACTTCCCAAACTTCGAACTTTTAGTCCCGACTGGCAAAATCAACTTCCATACCAAATCCCCATCGGCAAACTCCTTAGCCTTTACTTTCTTATCATACCATCTAGCAACTCTCTTCTTATTTTCTTCTATACTCATTAAAGCCTTTAACCGATGCCCTGCTAAATCATCTAACTCATCGGTCATCAAAGTGGCATAATCATCGGCAGCCAATTGATCTTGAAAAGATAATCGCCTAGATCCAGCCTTAATCTCCCAAGGCAACACTGCATCATGTCCATACACCAATTGATAGGGTGACACCTTGGTTGATCCATGACAAGCCATCCGATAAGACCATAGTGCTTCATTTAACAATGTATGCCACCGCCTAGGATTTTCTTCAATCTTTCGTTTAATAAGCTTGATAATTCCTTTGTTAGACGCTTCGGCCTGCCCATTGGCTTGAGCATAGTAAGGAGAAGAATTCAACACTTTAATTCCCATACCGATTGCGAATTCATGGAACTCCCCCGACGTGAACATGGTGCCCTGATCGGTAGTAATCGTTTGGGGAATCCCAAATCGGTAAATAATATGCTCCTTCACAAAATCAATCATATTGGCCGATGTGACTTTCTTCAAAGGAATAGCTTCGACCCACTTAGTGAAATAGTCAGTGGCAACTAGAATGAACTTATGCCCTTTGCTAGATGGTGGATAAATCTGGCCGATCAGATCGATGGCCCATCCCCGGAACGGCCAAGGTTTTATTATAGGATTCATAGCCGATGCGGGTGCTCTCTGGATATTACCGAACTTTTGACAACCTTGACATCCCTTGAAATATTTAAAACAATCTTCAAGTATGGTTGGCCAAAAATATCCATTCCTTCGAATCATCCACTTCATCTTAAAAGCTGACTGATGCGCTCCACACACTCCTTCATGGATTTCCCCCATCAAACTTCTGGCTTCATCATCACCCAAGCATCGGAGAAGAATTCTGTCGATAGTTCGATAATACAATTCATTTTCAAGGAGCACATACTTGGTCGCTTGAAATCGAACCCGTCTTTCAACTTTTTTAGATGGATCTTTTAGATAATCAATAATTTCTTTCCTCCAATCATCGGCACTGACTGCCGATGTCGCATTAATCATTGGCTGATATCCCGAGGCATGCTGGGCTAACCGATTAGCGTCTTCATTATGCAATCGGGGAACATGCTCCAATCGGAAGTTCTTGAATTCCTTTAACAGTTGCATACTTCTCTCGAAATAGGTTATGAGAACTTCACTTCGGCATTCATAGCTTCCGGCCAATTGATTTATAACCAACATAGAATCCCCGAATATTTCAACAGCATCAGCACGAACTTCTCTTAACAACTCCAATCCCTTGATCAGAGCTTGATACTCAGCCTGATTATTTGTTGATGTAGCAACAATCGGCAAGGAAAACTCATACTTCCTCCCCTTAGGAGAAACTAATACAATGCCGATTCCTGCCCCCCGGTCGCAGGTAGATCCATCAAAGAAGAGCGTCCAGGGTGCAATTTCCAAGGTTTCCACTAGACCGCAATGCTGAGTCACAAAATCGGCCATAATCTGCCCTTTGACTGCCTTAGCCGATTCGTAACGCAAATCGAACTCCGACAGCGCTAAAATCCATTTACCGATCCTACCACTCATAATCGGCATAGATAGCATGTATCGGACCACGTCATCTTTGCAAACAACAGCACATTCAGCCGACAACAGGTAATGTCTCAGCTTGATACATGAAAAATATAAGCATAAGCACAGTTTCTCAATGGCCGAATACCTGGTTTCAGCATCAATCAACCTCCTACTCAAATAATAAATTACTCTCTCTTTCCCTTCAAAATCTTGAACTAAAGCTGAACCGATAACCGATCCATCGGTAGATAAATACAATTTGAAGGGCTTCCCTTGTTGAGGTGGAACTAAAACTGGAGGATTTACTAGATACTTTTTGATTTCATCCAGAGCCAACTGCTGTTCTTCTCCCCAAACAAACTCTTGATCGGCTTTCAATTTAAGAAGAGGACTGAACACACGAATCCTCCCAGATAAATTCGATATAAATCTTCTGATAAAATTTACCTTGCCGATCAAGGATTGGAGCTCGGTTTTATTGGTAGGGGCCACTATTTTATTGATGGCATCAATAGATCTTCGACTAATTTCAATACCCCTCTGATGTACCATGAAACCAAGAAACTGCCCTGCCGATACGCCAAATGCACACTTGTTGGGATTCATCTTCAATCCATGCTTCCTTGTGCACTCCAACACTTTTCGTAAATCGGCAAGATGCTTTGAGAAATCTTCAGACTTAACCACCACATCATCAATATAAATTTCTACGAGCTTGCCGATGAACTCATGAAATATAAAATTCATAGCCCTTTGATAAGTAGCACCAGCATTCTTTAACCCAAAAGTCATGACTATCCATTCAAATAGCCCAACATGACCAGGACACCTGAATGCGGTTTTTGGAATATCCTCCTCTGCCATGAATATTTGATTGTAACCCGCATTACCATCCATGAAGCTGATGACCCGATGGCTAGCCGCAGCATCAACCAGTAGATCGGCGACAGGCATTGGGTATCCATCCATCGGCGTAGCTTTATTGAGATTCCTGAAATCAATGCACACCCGAAGCTTCCCGTTCTTCTTGTAAACCGGAACAACATTGGAAATCCATTCGGCATACCGACACTGCCGAATAAACTTAGCTTCAATAAGTTTAGTGATTTCGGCCTTAATATCAGGTAGAATGTTAGGATTACATCGGCGGGCTGGTTGCTGATGTGGCTGAAATCCAGACTTGATGGGTAACCAATGTTCGACAATTGATCGGTCTAAACCAGGCATCTCTGTATAATCCCAAGCAAAGCAATCTTTATATTCCTTTAACAAACTAGTCAATTGTCGCTTACACTCAGGATCTAATTTAGCACTAATAAAAGTAGGCCTAGGCTTATCACCACTACCTATATCTACTTCTACCAAATCATCGGCTGATGTGAACCCCTGGCCTAATTTTCCATCATCGGCGAATCTATCCATTAAAAACCGTCGTCAGAACCGACTGCTTGGATCGGTGGAATCTCATAATCGGCAACTTTGAGAAAATCTTTCTCCCAACCTTCTCCTGAAATGCACCTAGTCTTTTCATAAGTATCCGCTTCTGCCGATGCAAAAACATAAGAAGAATCCCCTGGGACGATCTCAATCTTGTCACCTACCCACTGAACCAAGCACTGATGCATTGTAGATGGGACACAACAATTGGCATGAATCCAATCTCTCCCCAATAATAAATTGTAGGCACCTTTTCCGCTGATCACGAAAAAAGTTGTCGGCAAGGTTTTGCTGCCGATGGTCAACTCTGCACATATCGCCCCCTTGACTGGAGACACGTTTCCTTCAAAGTCTTTGAGCATCATATCGGTCTTGGTCAGATCTTGATCCCCTTTCCCAAGCTTCCGATATACTGCATACGGCATAATATTAATAGCAGCTCCACCATCAACTAGGATCTTAGTCATTGGCTGCCCATCAACCCTTCCTTTGAGGAACAAAGCTTTAAGATGCTGCCTCTCGTCATCGGCAGGTTTCTCAAAGATAGCCGTCATCGGATCCAGAGCCAACTGAGCTATCTGATCAGAAAATTCTAGGTCATCGTCACTGGCTGGTGCAAGAAACTCCATCGGCAACATGAAGACCATGTTGACGCCTGCCGATGGACCTTCCCTCTTAGTGTCTGACGGCTGCCGACTTCCAGAGTTCTCTCCTTTATTTAGCTCTTCCTGCCTTTCACGTTGCAATCTCCTTTTCTGTGTCTTGGTTAATCCTTGAGGGCACCATGGAGGAAGTGGCCTTTGCCTTGCCGTCGGGCGTTGGTTCTCTCTTGACTCCATGCGATGCGTGTTAGCATCCCTGCAAAATATGAACTCATCGGGAACCCGCGCATCAGCCATTCCTTCGAGCTCCTCTTGGTTCCTGGGAAAATACTGGACACGGTCACCAAACCGATCGTGAACGCTAAGCCTGCCCCCCAGCCGATCATGAACTGACGCCCTTCCTCTGATTGGCCCATTAAATCGCCGTTCATCATCATGATAACGCCGATCGGTTCTATCGTACCGATCATAACCGTTGCACTCAGGGCAGTTTCTGACAGTAGGAAGCTTGATATTTTCCTCCCAACAATGGATGAAGAATGGACAATTCCAATGATCCCTGTGCCGATTCCACTCCTGTCGGCGTCTTTCTTCTTCCCGTCGATAATCTTCCTGCTGGCACCGATACCGATCTTCCCGTTGTTGCCAATTTCCTCGTGGCCTTCTATGAGTTATGACGATACCAGACCGAGGAGGCCTTCCTGAGCTAGTTCCTTCCTGGACCAAGCCCTTATTTCTTGCATCGGCAGTAGTAACTTGATGCTGAGGATCTACCGATGCACTCTTCTCAGCTGTCTCCGATGTTAAGACCTTAGCCTTCCCCTTAGCATCCAACATGTTTGTCGGGAAAGGATGTTGGTCTATCTTCATCGGCTTCTGGGCTTTGGAACTGTCAAATTTGATTCTCCCTGACTCTATAGCCGATTGCAGCTGCTGTCTGAATACTTTGCACTCATTGGTGTCATGGGAAGTTGCATTATGCCACTTGCAATATCTCATCCTCTTCAACTCTTCTGCCGATGGGATCACATGGTTAGGTGACAGTTTGATCTGACCTTCCTGAAGTAGAAAGTCAAATATCCTATCGGCCTTGGCGGTATCAAAGGCGAACTTCTCTGGTTCCTTCTGCCCAAAAGGACAAGACATCGGCTTCTTGTTTTTTACCCACTCTGCCAAACCGATTACTGGTTCTTCATCGGAATCTGAGCTTGTTGCTTCATCAACAAATGACACTTTCTTATTCCATGCCCTCTTAGGCTCGAAAGGCTTGATGTCTTGATCAGATATCCTCTGCACCAAGTGACTTAAACTTTCGAACTCCTGAGAGGCATACTTATCCCTGATATGTGGCAACAAACCCTGGAAAGCCAAATCGGCTAGCTGCCGATCATCCAGAACCAGGCTATAGCATTTATTCTTGACCTCTCGTATCCTCTGCACAAATCCCTCAACCGACTCATCATTGCGTTGCCTCAACTTGACCAAGTCGGTGATCTTCTTCTCATGAACCCCCGAGAAGAAGTATTTGTGGAATTGCTTCTCTAGATCAGCCCAAGTAATTACTGAGTTGGGAGGTAATGATATGAACCAAGTAAAGGCCGATCCAGACAATGATGATGAAAATAGACGAACCCTCAATTCGTCCCTGTTACCAGCCTCTCCACATTGAATAATGAACCTGTTGACATGCTCCATGGTTGACGTGTCGTCCTGTCCGGAAAACTTTGTAAAATCCGGTACCTTGTACCGATGTGGAAGCGGGATCAAATCATACGCTGGAGGATACGGTGTCCGATAAGAATAAGTGTTGACTTTGGGTTTTATCCCAAATTGTTCCCTCATTACTTCAGCAATCTTATCGGCCCAATACGCATCGGCATCTTGCCGATGAGGCGGCTGCGGATCTGGCACTTAGTGGCGAACCTCCACGTGTCTGTTCGGGACGTGACCTGCATGGAACATTGTATTGGTCACCTGTCCTCCAATCTGCGGACTACCAAACTGCTGTCCACCGATTGGCTGTCCTCCGAGTTGCTGTCCAAAATTTATTAGCTGGTTGGGAATCCCCTGACCTTGGAACCCGGGATAGACCTGCCCTTGCTGGAACCCTGTAGTCTGATAACCCTGCTGGGGCGATTGTGGAAAGGCTTGCTGTCCAAGCCATCCATTATTAGCGTTCATCGGCATAGGTGCTGCCGATGATTGGTAATTGGGTACCGTCGTTGAATTGACATACCCCGACTGGGCCATAGGCCTCTGTTGCATCAGCATTGACTCTGCCGATGCGTTGGGCATCTGGAACATTGAATCTTGAGGATTTCCAGTGTGAGGCCTTGCAGTAGTAGTTGTGGTATACCGAGGACTCTGGTTCACCGGCACATTGGAAGGTGCCGATGTCATAGGAGTTTTGCCCCTCATGTCAGTTATCTGTGATGTTCCCGGCGTCAACTCTGGAGGCATACCATAACCCCACCAGTTGGGAGGAAGAGTTAACCCTGACATTGCCGATGCCAACATATCTGTTGTCAGTTTATGCTGCCCAACTGAAATTTGTGGGTTGGTTGCCATCGGCATAGATAGTGCACCAGTAGTCCCCAATGTACTTGGAGGGACGGCAGACTGTGCACTTGCATTCGTCAAGGCAGCCGATGGAGCCGTGACCTCTGGTGCCGTTGGCTGATGATGGGAGGGCCCCACATAATCTGGCGGGATTTGTCCTTCCTTGAATGTTCTTGCCACGGCGTTGAAAACCGTATTAGACAGTACACCAGCTTGGTTAATCAACGCTCGATTGATGGCATTGTCAACCATATCTTGAAGCTTGCCAGGATTGGCGTCGAAGGTGACCTGCCATGGTGCCGGCAGTGCATCTTTCTGGACCACTTCGCCGCTCCTGTTTATGGTGAAAGACCTCAGGCATTGCTGCTTGAACTCTTCCATGGCTTGGGCAATAGCTTGCTTTTGCTCATCCTTGAGGTTGGCCTCCGTCACGGGGATGACGTTCTCTTGATCGAGGTCAGAGATCGACATGTTGATCTTGATCTTGAATCTGTCCCACTGGGCGTGCCAAAAGATGTGTTGATGCAAAACTGATCTGCAAACACAAAGGGCTAATACCCGATTCAAACGTTAAGGCGTGCCAGCCGATTTGACCTTGCTATCGGCAAAGGTGATAACTCGAATACTTTAGTCCTGACAACAGCGATGCGCCCGGATGTCACGGCTAAGAGGTACTCACGCGGAACTCGAGAACACGCCGAGCTTAAGTCGATGAATTCCTAAGAACTCGTAATAAAAGGAAAAAAAGTATGACGAAGTCGTCGAAAAAGTAGATGCTGGAATATGAGTAAAAACGTGTGTTTGATTGATTTCTTGATTCTTTGATTACAAGGTCCTAGGGTTTATATTTATACCCTGCTCAAAGAGCTACGACCAGACACGATTAGAATTCGAATTCCAAATTACACGGAATCCGTATACAAAACGATGCAAATAACTAAGGAAATAATAAAACTATCCTTCGTGACAAACCGAAACTCCTCCACATGACAATTGGCAGCTTCCGGACTCCTCCTTCGCGTCATCGGCAATCCCCTTGCCATAGTCATCGGCAGACCTTTTTATCCAGTCATCGGCACCATATTACTGCCTGTGGACTTAGTTACATTCAACCTCTCCCTCATCGGCAACCATCCTCATCAGCAACCCGCATCGTACTGCCACCCTATCCTGCCATCCTGGACACGTGCCCAAAAATGGTGTCAACAAGCATATTCCCTTGTTGCATAATGAAGAAGCTAACCGGTTAGCTCAACACGCCTCGGGATATCAACCCATCTTGGAAGTATTATCGGTAATCAGTACCGATGATTGGAGAAAATAAATTATTAATTATTTAAAAGATTCGTCTAGAAAAGTTGAGAGACGTGTTAGGTTTCAAGCTACTGTTGACACTAGCTAAAACCACTTAGATACTAGGTTGTCATCCCTAGCATGGCGCCAGAGTGTACAAAGGTATTTATAAATGTAAAGGCTCTCTAGAAAATAATCTATTCTATCCGCAAGCGCACAGATAAAACACCTCATTGTAGCATTTCACCAGGATAAGTATTCCAGGTATCGTTATTTATAATTTTGCTCAAGGGATCTAAAGAAGATGAAATTAAATCAAGGGGCAAAATCTATCAAGGCATAGACTAGAGATAAACTTGCAAGAACATGATTACTAATGAGAAACTCGTCACACCGTCACTTACTTTAGCAGGGGGTAAACCATAAAGATAATGATAATAAAGTATAAGTTCATCGGATAAAGAGCACAACGATTAGAAAATAGACTACTCCTCATATATGTAGGTGATGTCGGATTAGCTAGAGAATGGATTCTAAGTTATCTACTAACTACTAAGTCATAATCTACTCTAGTTATCTACAAGATCATATATAGCATAAAAGACTCTTCATTTACGTATAAGGAACATTGATAAAGTAAATCAGAGCATCGCATGACTTACTCCACAATACCGGTTCTGCCTGTCCTATCAACGGAGGGTGGACTATATAAGAATCAACGAAGCTGTCACTATCGCGAACTACCACACGACCCGGCCAATAGGATACATTTGTAGATAAATAACATCTAAGCACCACGCTCACATGTGATCTATCACCTAACTCCCTCGCGTCAAGAGCTAAGCGCTTTGAGAACTTATACATAAACTCATTATCAATTAGAACTATATCAAATACAGAACTAGAGCAAACTAAGAACATAATAATTAGAGACATAATGCAATTAGAACAATAGAATTAGAGAAAGATATGAATAATAACCATCTTTATTATCGAAGATCCGAATCCAGAGCGTAGTGCTCTACTTCTCTAATTGCTATCTAATCAAACCTCTAAACTTGAAGGATTAGGGAGTAGCTAATTCTAATTCTCTGTGGGAGAGAAGCTCTAAACCCTAACTTTGATGGCTACCTCTGAATAATGATTTCTTCTCTCCTCCTCCAGGGGCCAGGGGGTCTGGTTTTATAGTCCCCTCAAGTGAACGTGAGCCATTGGATCAAACCGACATAGATTGTATGGTTTAGATTGATCCTTTAGGTCGGTGGAGCGTAGTCCCGAAGCAGAGTCCTGATTGGACTCCTGGCCTGGGCGGGCGCCCAAGGGGGGTGGGCGGGCGCCCTGCCCCCGAGCCCGATTCCCTTCTCGTTTGTTCCCGTGGCTTCTGGACTCTTCTAGATTGAGGAAAATTGCGCGGCACGTAATTATCTTGTTGTAAACATGACATGTGGGCCTTCTCTCCATATTCTCTGATAACCCCCTGCAGAAATAGATAAACACCAAAGCTCGTGGAATTCTGTCAGATAATACCCTAATTCTAGATGTTTGTTTCATATTGATCCTTTTTCATGTTTATTTGATTATTAATTTTAGTACTTAAGGACCGTCAACAAACTCTCCCAGGCTTACCCTTTGCTCGTCCCTGAGCAAATAGCTAAACTTAGACGAATCAGAAGTTGCTTCGATGTTTTCTTTCCTGACAAGCACACATGCTTTTACATAAAAATTCTTCCAGATTTGAGTGAAGTGTTACGGAGTTTAGAACCTGCACTTAAATCTTAAGTAATCGAAAGACAAAATAGTTAAGTCAAGTACTATTCCTCCTGTCTATACTTCACCTTTGTTCCAGAGTTTTTTCATAAGTTTTCAAAACAAAACTCAGAGTTCCCAGCAATGATTCTCTCAAGTCTCTCTATATGTGGTATTTGTGGATCCTTACCATAATGTCACTTACCTATAGCTAATGGAATATTTAAGTGGAGCTCATAGGAGTGAAAAACAGCTCATACATATGTTGTCTAATCGAGCTATGGATCCAAAGGAACTCAGCATATAATTAAATCAAGATATGCATGTGTGGTGGAGTAAATGATAATGATGATAAAAATGTATAAGTGATAATAAAACTTAATTCTCATTGCTCCTCATATTGCTATCTCTCCTCTTCTTTGATCTTTGCTTTAGGAGAACATGGGCTATCTTTTCTCCCTTTTTTCAGGTGGGTAGTAGATACCCCTAATTCTACTGTCGGACACTTGTCCATTTTTTTCCGCTCAAGTGGGCATTTTTATACCCCTAATTCTACTTCGGACACTTGTCCATTTTTACCTCTCGTCTCACTCTTTTTCTTTTTTTTCTTTTTTTTCCGAGGTTCCGGGCACTTGCCCCTTTTTATTTCCTCGCATATTTTTGCATAACCCATGCCTCTTCTGCATTGAATCTTTTTAGAGAGAGAGAATAACAATACTTGGGACAGTGAGTGATAATATTTTTAGCAATTTTAATGAATGGTGATGGATGGTGTAGTAGATGTGTGCAAGTGAATATCTCAATTTAACCACATGAAAAGCTCCTAAGGATCAACACAGCTCGATCAAACTCAATGTAAGTGTAGTAAAAGATGTTATAGTAAGTATGGCTGTGGTAGGTGGTTTGTAATGCTAGGAACTCATCATGTGATTTGCAAGTTTTCAAAATAAATCTCCAGAACTTAGTGTAGTAGGAACAAGATAAACAGTAGCTCAACTTTATATCATGCCTTTCTGTTACCTAGACTTTAGTTTTATGTTTCCCAAAGATAGTAATTTCAGTTTTAGTAATTCCTGGAAGAACTCTAATGTAGAAGCTAGCTACTAAAAAGTAAGCAAACAGAGCAACTGTTCATTATTTCCATCATGAATTTTTTTGGTCTTTTCATTTTTCTAGAGATCAAACTTAGCAGATAAAACTAAAGCACACTTATCTACACAATCTTTTTATTTTGTTTTAATGTTTATAGAATGCAGTAGATTAAAGCAAGAAAATATTTATTGGGTTTTCTAGGTTTTTTCTTTCCTTTTAAGATAAAATACTAAAATAGAAAAGAATAAATAAGAAGAGCAAATAAAAACTTACTTGATAAATTGGGGAGGAACTCCCCCAAGCTGGATGTTGACGTCGGTCTTACCCGATGTTCCAGAACCGCATCATAGTTGTGATGTTGTCATTCATTGTTGTTGTATCTTGTCTCAGGTCTTCTACTGCAGCGGCATGGTCCTGGTTCCATTTTTGTTGCTCTTCCAGGAGTCTTCCAGGTTCTGCTTGCATGTTCTAGATGTCGAGGAGGGTGTTGTCGGTACGAGTGAAGAAATCACCGGCCTCTTGATAGTAGTCATTCGTGAAGGCGTAGGAGGCGTCGGAGTATCGTCCTGCATCAAATTGGGGCGGAGGTCTGGATCCTGAAGCTCCATATGGATCAGTGGAGTACGTGCCCGTATGAAAAGGTGGGTTTGTCCACTGGTGATCTTGGCTCTCCGGCCATGTCTCCTCTGTTGGCTCTTGTGTTTGCGCATGTCGAGCCCATGGGTCTCGAAGGACTCGAGGGTTGTAATCACAATAATGCAGGTGCGCTGCTTCTTCTGGTCCAGGGTCAGCTCCATACCAGGTGCGTTCTCGATGGGTGGTCACCCTTTCAGATGCCACTCGCTGTGGAGCTCTCTGGTTTACTGGTGTTGCTGCAAGCTCAATCAAAAGATTTTGCACAACGTATAGGCCAAGGTTCGGGTTAGGTAACCGAATCTTGCCTTTATCATCATATAGAATATACATTACATTTCCCTCTTTCTTTAACATCCGAGCTTGTCTAAATGTGTCATAGCCATGATAAATTCTTAACTCTTCTATGAAATCCAACGATGAGTTTTCTAGTAATTGAAGATTAGTGGCTAGACGAGTGATAAGTGAAGTACATCCTACTGGTCCCTGAAGACTAGGTATACTAAGCCAATGTGAAACTAATAGTGTAACAGGTGAAGTGGGTACTTTACTAATAGCAGCATATAAAAGTTGTAGATCTCCTACTCTTACTTTCCTAATATCGTCACGATAGAAAAGATTGTACCCAAGCCATTTGTGGAACATCCTAAGAGTGGGGTGTTCCATGTCACTGGTTCGGGCTTGACTATAAAAATTATCTCTAGATATTTCTCTCCAAAACTGGTGTCTCTCAAAGTTAGGTAAATCAGAGTCAATGTTCAGGATGCATCTTGAAGAGAAACCAAGATGGTCGCTCAGCTCTCTCCAAGACAACATAGTTTCCTGTTTGAACATCCGAAAAACAATTCCCCCCTCATAATATTGTAAAGTGCAAAGAAATTCGAGGGTGAGAAGACGAGAACCCAGCTCAGTTATATTCCAAAAATTTGTCCAACCTAACATCTGGAAAATTAAGTCAAATTCAGTGTCCATACCTGTTTCATGTAGTAAGGTTGGATCGATAGTAGGGGTGTGAATGAAATCCTTGTTCTTCAACTGCTGATAGACTTCCTTCTCCCTTCGGGTCTTCAGTCCAAGGTCTCCTATCTTGAGAAGGACCTTAACTTACTGACCTGATGAAGATGACGGAGCTTGTGTGGGTGTCGGGTCGACGCTCATCTCTGATGGTTGTGAGGAGTGTCGAGCTGAACTCCTTGTACCAATGTTCTTGAGAGCCTTCCCTGTATTCTTCACCTTCTTAAACATCCTGCAAACAAAAGTTGGCAAAAACACAACTAGTGGAAAATGTGAGATAAAATGTTAGTGGTCAGCTGTCCGGAATGTCAGTAGTCCAGGGGTTAATCGTTCAAGACAAGTTTTTATTTTGGTAGAGCTTCCCCTAAACAACTTTTACTTCCGCTTAGACAACAGGATCACTACTTGCTAGGTGATAATCACTCTCTCGAAAGAACTCCCAAACTTCTTTTTTCTCTAGTCTCTTCTCTCTTCACTACAAGAGCTCTTTCTGGAAACTGATACTTGTGTGGTTTTCTGGAGTGCTTATGTGGAGGGGATGGAGGTAGAAGGTGGCTATTTATAGGAGCAAGAGGGAGCAGGGCGGGCGCCCTTGGTAGGTGGGCGGGCGCCCACTCCTTGTGTCCATCCTGGGTGTACCTCCTCCACTTGCTTCCTTGCTTTGATCTCACGCAGAATAATATTGTGTTGGTGGTGGTTGGACGGTGAAAAGATGTTGTTAGTGGAGATATGTTGGTGGATGAAATTATGTGATGGGATGTATGTGATGTGAAGTGTATGACATATGGGACCCAAGGAGTGTGTGTGATGCTTCTAGAAGATTAATATAATTAAATATAATGCAGGAAAATCTATGAGAATTGAAAATTTAAATGGTAATGGAAAATATTTTTTTGTGCCTCCACAATAATTAATAAATATGGGTTGTTACACACCATGAATATTATTTATATGGGGCTTTTGATTTTTATAATAATGCTATGAATATATATGACTAATGCAAGAATTAATTATGCAAGAATTTAAATATGAGAAAATTAATAATGGGAATAAATACCGATTTACCTCCCGGTGAGGGTTTTGGGATTTTTAGGTCCCCCAAGCTGGACCTCCAAATCTTTTAATCTTCTGAGTTACCTTCCCCCGGAGATGGTGTCTCCAGTGGTTCTTCGTAAACTCCTTCATTGTAGAGTCTCTTTCTGGTCTGGGTTTGAATGTGAAGTGTTCTTCTTGACTGTTTATGTTGAACATGATTTCTCCCTTCCCGACATCAATGTGGGCATTGGCAGTGCTCAGAAATGGCCTTCCTAGGATGATGGACACTTTCAAGTCAGGACTCATGTCCAGTACTACGAAGTCTACTGGCACAAGGAAATCTCTGATCTTGACTGGAATGTTCTCGGCGATGCCCAACGGGTGTCGAACCGATTGATCCGCTAGTTGTAGGCACATTGATGTTGGTTCTAGGGTCGCATGCTCAAGCTTTTTGTAGACTGATGCTGGCATCACACTGACACTTGCTCCGAGATCACAAAGTGCGTTGTTGAAGTGTTGGTTTCCGATTGAGCAGTCAATAGTTGGGCATCCTGGATCTTCCTTCTTCTTTGGTGGTTAGTTGAGGATGGCCGCACTACATTCTTCCGTCAGCTTGATAACCTCAGTGGTGGTCAGTGGTCTCTTCTTGTTAAGAATATCTCTGATGTACTTTGCATATGTAGGTACCTGTATGGCATCGAGCAGAGGTATGTTGACATATAATTTCTGAATGACCTCTACAAACTTACCAAACTGCTCATCCGACTGCATTCCTCTGTTTCTTCTGGGAAATGGCAAATAGTTGGTGTCGTAAAAATCTTTCCTCATTTCTCCAGTGCTTGGTGGTTGTAGCAGATCTTCTGCTTCAACTGGGCTTTCTTCTTCTATCACTGCTGGTTGCACTGGTGCTGATGTTCTTTGTTTCTCTTTTGGGTATGGGGGATCTCTGGTAGCTTTGCCTCCTCTAGTAGTTATATTCTTTACCTGCTCAATGTTAGTAGCAACAGGCAGTGCAGCATCTATCTTTATTAATTTAAGCTCTACCCTTTTATTAAGAGTGTTTTGCTCATCAAAGGCACTTAGTAGAAAATCCATTTTATTGTGTATATCTTTTAGAGATGATTCATTTGTATCTAGCCTTTGTTTAACTTCATTATTAATTTTGGTTTGTTGAGCAATTATCTCTTTTAATGAAAGTTGCTTGAAAGTATTACCTGAATTCATACCTTTGCTATTGGGTTGACTCGAAGTTGGTTGATATTTGTATGCTGTCTCAATGGCCCTTTGATCTTCTTTGAACTTGGCCCTCTGGTCAATCCAATGGAGCAAATTTTCCATCTTAGTTGATAATGCATTTACTTCTTCCGGTATTTCTTCAGTTTGATGACATTGTTGAGCTTTATCTTGGAACCAGCTTTGATTTTCTGCTATCTTATCCAAAAGTATCTCTGTTTTTCCAATTGTAAGCTCCAAGAATGATCCTTTAGCAGATGCATCTAGGCACTCACGAGCCTTCTGGGTTAATCCAAGGTAGAAGGTCTGCATAAGTAACCATGTGTGCATTCCATGGTGAGGACAATCTGATAAGTATCCTTGAAAACGCTCCCATGCTTCTGAAATGGCTTCTGTCTTCTGCTGTTGGAAACTGACAATATTTCCTCTTAAGGTAGTTGTTTTGCCTATAGGGAAAAACTTCGATAGAAAGGCATCTGACAAGTTCGTCCAGTTGTTGATGTTATCTTGATGAGTGTAGAACCACTTCCTCGCTTTTCCTTCTAGTGAGAATGGAAAAAGGCGAAGCAGTATGACATCTTTGTCAATTCCGTTGATGTGGATTGTGCTCCCGATCTCTAAGAAATTCTGCAAGTGTGCACTGGCATCTTCATGTGCCTTTCACTGAATTCTGTAGCTTGCACCAAATTGATGACGCTTGACTTGAGCTCAAACTCGGGTATTCCTTCTTCTACTGCAAATCTTGGACCAGTTGGAATGTTCTCAATGCTTGGAGCAGAGAATTCTTGTAGGGTCTTCTGTGCCATAGCTTCAGCAAATGGTAGCTAGCTTCTTCTTCTCTTGATTGCTTTGGTTCTGATGATGAAGAGTTGAATGTACCCAAAGTCAATCCTGATATACCCTGTATAAAAATGTAAACATAGAAAAACAACATGGTGAACCTGCCAAAGCAGAGGTGCCTTGTTATGATTTCTCACTTAGTAGCTGTTTTTATGCAATTATTTCTCTATAGTCTAGTCTAATATTTTATATGAATAACCTTGACTGATTTTCTGGCTTTCCTTACCGTTCCTAAGTATTACCCTTTTGTTCCCCTTTATGACTTATTCATGAGACTCGTATAATATCCCCGGCAACGGCACCAGAAATGCTTGTTGACACTAGCTAACACCACTTAGATACTAGGTTGTCATCCCTAGCATGGCGCTAGAGTGTACAAAGGTATTTATAAATGTAAAGGCTCTCAAGAAAATAATCTATTCTATCCGCAAGCGCACAGATAAAACACCTCATTGTAGCATTTCACCAGGATAAGTATTCCAGGTATCGTTATTTATAATTTTGCTCAAGGGATCTAAAGAAGATGAAATTAAATCAAGGGGAAAAATCTATCAAGGCATAGACTAGAGATAAACTTGCAAGAACATGGTTACTAATGAGAAACTCGTCACACAGTCACTTACTTTAGCAGGGGGTAAACCATAAAGATAATGATAATAAAGTATAAGTTCATGGGATAAAGAGCACAACGATTAGAAAATAGACTACTCCTCATATATGTAGGTGATGTCGGATTAGCTAGAGAATGGATTCTAAGTTATCTACTAACTACTAAGTCATAATCTACTCTAGTTATCTACAAGATCATATATAGCATAAAAGACTCTTCATTTATGTATAAGGAACATTGATAAAGTAAATCAGAGCATCGCATTACTTACTCCACAATACCGGTTCTACCTGTCCTATCAACGGAGGGTGGACTATATAAGAATCAACGAAGCTGTCACTATCGCGAACTACCACACGACCCGGCCAATAGGATACATTTGCAGATAAATAACATCTAAGCACCACGCTCACATGTGATCTATCACCTAACTCCCTCGCGTCAAGAGCTAAGCGCTTTGCAAACTTATACATAAACTCATTATCAATTAGAACTATCAAATATAGAACTAGAGCAAACTAAGAACATAATAATTAGAGACATAATGCAATTAGAACAATAGAATTAGAGAAAGATATGAATAATACCAATCTTTATTACCGAAGATCCGAATCCAGAGCGTAGTGCTCTACTTCTCTAATTGCTATCTAATCAAACCTCTAAACTTGAAGGATTAGGGAGTAGGTAATTCTAAATCTCTATGGGAGAGAAGCTCTAAACTCTAACTTTGATGGCTACCTCTGAATAATGATTTCTTCTCTCCTCCTCCAGGGGCCAGGGGGTCTTGTTTTATAGTCCCCACAAGTGAACGTGAGCCATTGGATCAAGCCGACATAGATTGTATGGTTTAGATTGATCCTTTAGGTTGGTGGAGCGTAGTCCGAAAGCAGGGTCCTGATTGGACTCCTGGCCTCGGCGGGCGCCCAAGGGGGGTGGGGGGGCGCCCTGCCCCCGAGCCCGATTCCCTTCTCGTTCGTTCCCGTGGCTTCTGGACTCTTCTAGATTGAGGAAAATTGCGCGGCACGTAATTATCTCGTTGTAAACATGACATGTGCGCCTTCTCTCCATATTCTCTGATAACCCCCTGTAGAAATAGATAAACACCAAAGCTCGTGGAATTCTGTCAGATAAAACCCTAATTCTAATTGTTTGTTTCATATTGATCCTTTTTCATGTTTATTTGATTATTAATTTTAGTACTTAAGGACCGTCAACAGCTACAAAGTATGTACTTCTTGATGAGGAATTATATTATCGTACAAAAGATGGAGTTTTGCTTAGATGTTTAAATGATGATGAGTCCAGAAGCTTGATGGGTGAAATTCATGAGGGAGTATGTGGAGCACACCAATAAGCTTTTAATGAAGTGGATGATTAGAAGGAATGGATACTATTGGCTGAATATACATTAGGATTGTTTCAAGTATTCCAAAGAGTGTCAAGGATGTCAGAAGTTTGGCAATATCCAAATGGCACCCGCATCATCTATGAATCCTATTATTAAACCTTGGTCGTTCCGTGGTTGGGCTATTCATCTCAATGGTCAAATTTATCTATCATCCAGTAAAGGGCATAAGTTTATCCTTGTTGCCACTAGTTATTTCACTAAATGGGTTGAAGTTATTCCTTTGAAGAAAGTGACATCGGCCAACATGATTGATTTTGTAAAGGCGCATATTGTTTACTGATTTGGCATTGCCCAAACAATCACTACCGATCTGGACACTATGTTTATGTTAGGGGAGTTTGATGAATTTGCAATCGGTATGAGGATTAAAGTGTTGAATTCTTCTCCTTACTATGCTCAAGCCAATAGACAGGCCGAAGCTTCCAACAAAGGATTTATTAAGCTTATTAAGTGGAAGATTGAGGAAAATCGTAGATGATGGCATACCCTGTTAAATGAAGCCTTATGGTCGTATTGGATGGTATGTCATGGTTCAACCAAAGTGTCACCTTATCAACTGGTGTATGGACATGATGCAGTACTACCTTGGGAAATTAAAACTGGTTCTAGGCGAATGCTTTCTCAGGATCAGTTAACTACCGATGACTATACTACTCTGATGAAAGATGAGTTGGATGATTTAGCAGGGCATCGGTTAAGAGCTTTGATTAGCATAGAAGAAAATAAAAAGAGAGTGGCTAAGTGGTATGATAAAAAGGTAAAGGCCAAGGAGTTTGCCGATGGGGATTTGGTTTGGAAATTAATTTTACCGATTGGGACTAAATGTTCAAATTTTGGAAAATGGTCTCCTAATTGGGAAGGTCCTTATCAGATAAATCGGTCTGCCACAGGCAACCTCTATATTTTAGAAACACTCAAAGGAGTTGAATTTCCCAGGGCGTTAAATGGAAAGTACTTAAAAAGATACTACATCAGTATCTTGGTTGATGCATAAAAGTATATATGCCGATAACAGTCCTATCGGCTGGACAAAATGACAGTGTGTCTGGTGCAACACATAAGAAGTTTAGGTGCCGATAACAATCCTATCAGTTGGATCGAATGTTGGTGTTTTCAAAAACTAATGAGGCATGATGCTGATGAAAAATTACAAATTTAACAAAGTCTCGATAGCCGATATCGCACGTAGGCGAATCTGATTGGCTTCCTCTATTTCTTTAGCATCTTCATCGGCTGAGCCTTCCACTGCTTTCAACTTTTTCTTCATTTGCAATGCCGTGCGAGCTTGGGCATCCCTCTCTTCATGAAGATTCTTGAGTGCATTGGGCAGTTGACTTTCCTCCTGTTGAGCCTAGGACAAAGCATCCTCCACTTTTTTAAGCTCAGCAAGCGAGGCCTCTCTTCTTGCCGATAGATCAGAAATCTTCTATTTTAATTCATCACCTAAAGATTGCAGAATGCCAATGCTCTTATGCTTTTCATCGGCAGCGTGCTTCAGTTGCAGCATCTCCTCTTTAAGCCGGGTGTGAGTTGCTCTATCGGCAAGGCGCTGGACAGCCGTTTGGTATTGAAGCCGGCGACTCTCCAGGTGAGCCGCTTGGAAGAGCATCTCCTTGACATCGGCAGGAATTTGACTTTGGAAGCCGCTTGGAGTGTCTTGAATATGACTTTGGCTGGATTAGAATCATCTACTAGCTTAGTTGTGTCTTGCTGCAATAGGGCTAGTAAATCTTCCAACTTGGACTTGATCTCTACCGATGCGATTCCAAGCGCCAATGAGGAGCTTGCTTCTTCACCTTCGTCATCAGAGATGTCGATGGCAAAGGAGAACAAGCTATTAGGAGAATCTTGCTCCTAGGGGAAGAAGAGGATGAGTTAACCAAGATTAAGTATCGATAATGCGAAGTCTAATGGATCAGATGGCTTACTTGTTTTAGAGCAATCTCTTGTCTCTGGCGTGGAGATGTAGTTTGCACTATGATTTGATCACTGGAGCTGCCAATGGAATATCTTCAATAGAAAATTACCAAGGGTGACGATGGTATTTATAAAAGAAGTCATCGGTAATGATTTTGTGATCGGTACTTTAATTTGAGAAGGGATAGCAACTGTCTGCACAGGGGGAACGACCAATGATGTGCCTAGCTCAACTGGGTCGATGATCTGTTTAGACACATCGGCCAGGTCTGCTTGCGTCTGGGGCACTGATTGAGGGGGAGAAGAAGGTGCTGCTTGGATCTGGGGTGGAGAAGATGGTGCTGTTTTCTGCAGCTTTGGCTGGGTCTTGGTGCTTTTTGGGGCTTTCCTCTTAAGTGGAGCTTGACTGGACTGGGGGGCATTGGCACCAGATGATTGAGCACTTTTGGTCTTTGCAGATGCGCCGGTTTGTTGTCATGAAAATCAAACTTCTATGGGTTAGATATAAAAGCAGAGAAATATTATTGGAATTTGAAAGAATAGAATGCTTGGTACAAAACAAAGTTACCGATGATGTTCTAGTCATAGCCGATGCACCTTGAAAGAATAATGTGAATATGAGATGAAATCGGCATAATAAAAAGGAAATTTGAAGATTTTACCTTTAAAGCCTATGCTAACGTAGCGGCAGCTACCGATGGGGAAGTTTTTGATCCTTTGGTGGTCTCCTTGAAGCAGATGTTTTGGTGCATCAGGACTGCTAAGCTCAGGGCGTTGTGGCTGATCAAAGAAATTGGGGATGATGGGAGAAGATCGATCGGCCTCCCACTTCTACTTACTATCGGTGTTGGGTCATCAACCTGTTGAAATAAAAGGGGGTAAGTTAACGATAAAGTTAAAGTCAACGAAATGACTGAAGTATCGGAAAGGGACTTACAACGTTATCGGGGACTTCATGTTCAGAATCGATCATATATTGTGGTACATATGAGCCGATACCTTGAACAGATGCTCTTTCCATTCTTCCCACCGCCTTTTGTATGACTGAGTAATGAAAAGGGCTGGAACCCAAGCCAACAGATCAATATCTGTCGTATCAGCATCTGGCTGGAGTTGAGCTATTTGATTCACTCAAGTCCACTGGTTATTATCTCCCTCGGCTTGACTACATCAGCATAACAAAGTTTAATGGGTAGCTGACCAAAAGCCAGCTAACAAGCTAGTGCCGATGGGTTGTAGAACATGTAGGTTGTGTTGGTGTTCTTTTCGCTACCAAAGTTGTTTACTGGGATTGCTCTTGGGGTAATGGTTGCCATCATCAAATCATTGTCCTTGTTAACTGTGTCATTGACAGGGTGGAAAGTAAGTGGAAATATGGACTCTGCATCTTCATAAGGCATCCAGGCTCACTGATCATTAGAAAGGCCGTCATAAAGTGTTTGAAAGAATCGGCCGATTTGGTTCTTATTTGCATCGGTACCAGGAAGAATTATGATGGCTTCGCCGTAATTGAGGGGCCACCGTGTTGCTGATTCATCCTCTACTAGTTCATAATCCTTGGCAATATCTCGTGGAACTGTTGTGTGAAGAAATCCCACCGAAGGCGCTTATGCATATGGGCATTGAGCAACATGTTAATAAACCACCAAGGACCTCCCATGTTGCTCATGGGTTCACCTAGTAGGAGTTTCTCGGCTACTTGGTCGAGGAGGCGATAGACAGAACATAGCAGATATTGGCCAAGGGGTAATCGGTTACCATTGGCTAGTCGCTCTGTTGCCGATAAGTAGACAGATGTTGGCCCTACTGCTCAGCCACAAAAGATGAATTTGTCTAACCACATATTTAGAAAAATGGCGTGTTCTCTCTGACCAACTGTTCCAGTCTGCCGATATTTCTAGACAAATCCTAACTAGCTGCCGATGTTATGGGTTTCTACTTTGTATTCAAATTTGTGGTTGAAGATACCACCATCATCGGCAATTGTAATATCCAAGCTAGTAAGCATAACAATATCGGCAAGTGTGGGGGAAGCTAGGCCATGACCAAAGATGAAGGCATTAAAGGTATCCGACCAGAAGTATGAGGCTACTATCATCATTGATTCATTCTTTTCCATATCGGCAATGGAAAGCCTGATGCATTGGTCTAGTTTGCGTTCACCCTAGTATAATTCATTTGTCTTACTCACCCTCAGAAACCAGTCTTTCCATCCATCCCTTAGTGGGTTTTGGCCAGGATCAGAAAGTATCCTTCCATAGATCCAAAGAGAAGTTCTCGGCTCTAAAGGGGATTCGGTTGGTTTCTGCATTGATTAAATCTGTGGGATCTGGATTGCCCATTAGACGTAGGCATTGAAGGTGAGGTTGCTCAGTAGGGATAACAATCTTATCACTCAGATCCTAAAGTTTGAAGATCCAAAAGATTGGAAGAACAAAAAAAAAATACTAAGCATGTGGATCCACAAGAATACGAAGAACTGCAGTAAAAGGAATACGAAGAACTGCAGTAAAAGGAACGAAGAGAATACAAAAAAATGAGTAGGGGTATTTTTGACTTATCTCTTTACCGTATCCATGAAATTCGAGGTTGTTCAGATGGATATGGTAACTATTCGCACGATAATCAAGGGATTGTACAGGTGATTTGACAGCAAGTAATCATGATTTTAGGAGATATTCCAATGTACACAATCTTTTGGTCGGTCCATCGGCAGTCGACCCTAACAGAACAGTTGTCGATTGTTGGCGACGCTTATTATATAAAAATAAATATCTTTTTATAAATAAATTAAAAAGAAAATAGGGCTTTGATCTAATCTTTCCACGAGTTTTGGTATATATGCTATTTTCAGGTATGACATGTGGAAAAGTGCAAAAGATACAAGAAATGCGCATTGCAAGAATTCGTATTTAGAAAAGACGCAAACCAACTCCAATAGAGAAAATCCCACAAAAGATGAACTGGACCCATCCGTAACCACGAGGAGGATCAGGGCCCAGAGCACAACCGACCATGCGAAGGTGGTGGCCAGGGGGGCCTACCCAGGTTGCGGGCGCAACCAGGTGCGGGCGCAACCCTGGTGGTGGTTCCCCGGCCCCACCATCTTCTGGCGGTTGCATGGCGGCATGCATAGGACGGTTTCACCTACTACTATATTTAGATCCCGCAAACCGTCCTAGTTGAGCTATAAATAGATGGCTCCCCTCTCATTTGTAACACGCACCATCATTTGGAGCAACACACCTCACATTCTACACTTGTTCTCTTTAGTTTAGTACTAGTAGTAGAGCAAGGCAAAGCTAGCAAGGAGAGCTTGTCTCCTTGGAGGAACAAGAGTGTCTTGGTATGAATACAATTATGCCTTCCTCCATGAGCAAGTTTCTATATTCTTTATATAGTTATGCTTTTGATCTAGAGTATAGTTTTGTTCATATCGTGATCATAGTTTATGAGCTAGTTCATAGTTCTAGCTCTATGTTCTTGATATGTTCATCACAGTTCTTCATTGTTCATCAAGTTAATATGAATAGAGGAAGAACTAGGGATGAGATAATGGTTCTCTGGGCTGTAATGGTCACCCTTAGCCGAGCCTGTCAATACGAAGGGTTGGGGTCCTGGGAGGCTAGGGGGTGTTTCCAAGTACATGGGCATGGTGCTCGGGTATGTGGAGACCCAAGGATATGCGGGTATCCCATGGGCAGAGGGGTAGGTGGCAGGGTGGTGACAGCCCTGTCATCCTTCGTATTCCCCCACGTTCGGATATTCGGTAGGAGCCATGTAAAGTCTCTATGTGCTAGCAGACCAGCTATGGAGATCTCCCCAGTATCTCAGACTTAGCTCTAACTTGTTCTTATTAGCTAGATGACCTGCTAACAGATCTGTTGTATAACTTGTATACGACCATGCCTGCTCGCGTAGTTGTTCTTTTATTCTTTGTTTTCCCTTTATTCCTTGAGGTTGCTCCGATGTGTGTCCGCTATCAAATCAACTACATACTTACCCCTGTTTATACTATGTCTACCATGCATTTCAATAATTAATCATGTTTGTAACCAAAGCTAGATGCGTTCACAAAGCCTTCCTATGGCAAATTATAAATACGACACCCCTGAATACTCACGGGTTGAAATGCTACAATGATAGTTCTGTGCGCTTGCAGAGTAATTTATTCCTATGACTGAGCTAACGATTGGCGTACCTAAGTACCTTTACTTAAGATTGTAATCCTTGTGCACCCACACGGCGCCGGGCCACAGCTTTGCATATCGTAAGTAAGGATGGTTAGGAAGGCCAAACTGGCAATTCTAATCATCAGTACCAGACTGCACTGCCTCGGCCCGCGCCGTAAAGATCCTTGGGTTATCATTCTGAAGTGATGGTGGTTAGGATATGCCAAGAACGTTTCTAGTGTTATTATTAAGGATGGACTAAAACTCTATCTTTAATAGTTTCGCTAAGAAACGCCAACAAGCATTTCTGGCGCCGTTGCCGGGGAAGACAATTGAAAATGCAAAAGCATCTAGCATTTGCATAAACATTGATTACATAATAAGCATTGGTAGCCATAGTTTAAACAGGGTAATTTTGCTGTTTTCTTCCTCCTTTTTATATGGAACAAAAACAGGATAGTGTATGAGCGGTTTCAACCTGCCGGAAAATTTCACCGACAATCTAGAAGGACGCCTAAGGAAGAAGAACAAGAAGAAATTTGTTTCTTCCTCCTCTACTTCTCCGACAGAAGAACCGGTCACTTCCACACCATCCACTTCGATCGTCATGGCCATGTAACTCCGCGAGTACTCCACCCCCGCTGTTGCCAACGTGCCCGTTGGGCTCGCTGTCAATATCGGGACTGGAAACTTTAAACTCTGCACTAGCTTGCTGACAATGGTGCAGGCGAACCAATTATGTGGCTCGCCAAGTGAGCACGCGAACGCACACCTGCAGAACTTCCTTGAGCTGTGCGAAACCATCATCATTAAGGTTGTCGCACCTGACAGCGTCAAGCTCTGTTTGTTTCCTTTCTCCCTCTCGGGGAAAGCGAAGCAATGATTCTATCAAAGTAAGGAAGCAGTCGACACAAGGAACAAATGCGCCGCAACGTTCCTCGCCAAGTTCTTCCCCATGAGCAAAACAAATGCTCTTAGGGGAAAGATATCAAATTTCCAGCAATCTTCACTCGTGTCCATTTCTGAGGCTTGGGAAAGGCTCCGGGAATATATCCGGGCTTGCCCTCACCACGGAATGGAAGGATGGCTCATGCTGTAGAACTTCTATGAAGGCCTCATGGCCATGTGCAAGGGGCACGTCGATGCTGCAGCTGGAGGTGCATTCCTCTCCCTTACCATCACTAAGGCCACAGCCCTCATTGAGAAGATGGTGGCTAACCAGATTTGGGGAGAGGGACACAAGACACAAAACGGCATGCATACCGTTAAGGAGACGGATTTGCTTGCCGCAAAAATAGACATACTCATGAAGAGGTTGGAAGGACGTGCCACCGATCCAGCTACCAGCACTATCCAGGCCATAGACTCACACATGATGTGTGAGGACTGTGGAAATGTTGCCCACATTGGGAACAATTGTCCTGAAACCTAGGAAGATGCTGCATTCATCAACAACGGGTTTCACCAACAACAACAGCAAGGTAATGGGTGGAACAACCAAAATCGCCCCAAGGTAATTCCTCGTTTAACTCAGGCTTTAGTTCTTCCCAGCCTTCGCTTAAAGATCTTGTTCTTGGTCAGGCCAAGATAAATGAAAACCTTGTTAAAAAGCTTTCCTTTAATGATAAAATGTTTGAAAACATAAACATCAAGCTTGATGGCCTAACCACCTCATTTAAAGAACAAGCGTCTTTCAATAAAAGAGTAATGTCTCAGATAGATCAGCTTGCTTCTGCTGCTAAGTTTGCTGATGGTGTTGAAAATGTTAGTTCGGTGACCACGAGAGGGGGTAAGACCACTCGTGATCCACCAAACCCTAACCATAGTACAGCTAAGACTCCACGTCAACAAGAACAAACATCTGCTGAGCCGATTGATCCTCAAGAGGAATCATCAGATGAGGAACCGACTCCAAAAGTTTATGGGGACACCACGATGCTTCCTTTCCCCACCACACCCAATGGGCGGAAAGGCAAACCGTCGTGATCCTTCCTTCCCCTGCAAGATAAGGTACGCACGCGTCATGATAAAAATGTTGAGGGATCGCAGACTGGCCCGCTGAACGGGTTTAACGGTCGACCTCGAGTACCAGAGTCAGGGATGACCAGCGAGGGGTCGAAAACGAGGCCTGCCTCGAGAAATCACTGGGGATGTCCAAGGCAAGGGCAAAAGGGTCGAGAGGAATCCACACGGAGGGAGGCAGCGAGCTGCTGGACTCTATCGAACGAGACCAGTAACCCCGATCGCGTTGACCCCGCTTTATGAGAACGCCTCCGGGCTACAGCTGACCCCCTTGAATGGGGCACAGGTTCTCACTTGGATTACCCGATAGGAGCTCGACCTGGGGTAGGTGACGCTCGCTCCACCGGGAGTACGTCACGACCTCAATGCGAAATCAGCTGATCAAAGCCTAAAGCCCCTCTTCCATGGCGGACGACATCCGGAGAAGGGGGAAATCAAGAGCGCTTCCATCAGAAAAGGCAGCATAACCCTCGAAGGAGTCAAAGACTCCTCCAAGGGCTCGGGAGCTACCCCCGTGGGGGTCGCTCGCGTGACCCCACGGAAACTCGACCGACGAGAGAGCCTCTACTCGAGCGCAAGCGCTCGAATAGAGACTTGGGGGATACTGTCGAGGTTGTCAATGAGGGGTACCCTAACCGATGCACATAACGAGAGGACCCGTATGAAAATCGAGGCCCTAGACTCGACGCCCCCGTTCACACGCGCGATTGCCAAAACTCGACAACAACCATAGCCTCGAACACGGAGAAAGGGTCATGTGAATCGACCGAGGCTCGACTGAACATCAACCGTCGAATACGAAACTGGCTCGTACGAGTCGACAGGCCTCGAGCGCAAGGACGCCGTCCGCCGCCTGACGCGGGTATGGGAGCCGGGGCATTTAATGCACCTGTCGTGTTCTCAGCTAAACCGACAGTCACGGGAAACGTGATAGGGAGCAAGCACCCATCAAATCGCCCCTTTTTGCAGCTTTTTCCCTCCAGAGGAGTCATAGTGTGTCCGAGCACAGTGAGACAGTCGGAACATCATGTCACGGCCCCCCACGCAGCGCTCCGATCAGCAGGGCTTTGCGCGGCATCGGACCCTCGAGCGAACACGTTCCTTCCCAAAGAAGAGTCAGGCGGTGAAAGATAGCACCTCAACCACTCTGACGACTGTAGCCATGACGTACAGGCGATCTAGGACAGGACACAGGAGCCAAATTCAGAAGCACGCGTAATCATCACCCAAGTACTGAGTAACAAGACGGCTCGAGGCCACGCCGGTACGGAAGCCTCGATTTGGTCAGCGCACCACGCCCCTATTGACCCCTACTCTATCACCTACGCCATGTAACCTAGGTCTCCCCTTGGAACTATAAAAGGGGAGGCATAGGAAAGAGATACGTAGAAGAACAACCACACATCGCTTCCATCTAGAACTCAGCATCCACCACAACACCGACTTGTATTCGCCCCTGTTCAAGCACTTAGGTGCAAGATAATCAAAACATCCCCCCCCCGCTGGACGTAGGGCCTTCTCTTGCCCGAACCAAGATAAATCTTTGTGTCTTTCTTGCATCACCACCTGGGAAAGGGAACACGCACATAAGTTTTACTCGTTGGTGTGACCCCCTAGGGGTAAAACACCGACAGTATGAATTTGAGAACATGATTTCTGATGTCTAGTCATTTGGAGAATTTTACTTTTAAAAAAAACTTAAAATGATTAGCTATACTTCTCCTTTGTAGCAATAATTAATGTCCTACTAGAGCCATGCATGATAGGTATAAACTAGCTCATAGGTTGCTTGCTTTGTATTGAGTTTTGTCAAACCTATGGACCTATGTTTAGAGGATTATCATGCTCCTAAGATCAAGATCACTTACACCAACATATATCTTCCATTCCTACACTAGGAATGCACACAAACATGCCTTTCTATCCACTAAAAATGTTTTACTCCTACACTAGGAGAAAACACAAAAAGAGTTTTAGTAGGAATAATTGCTCTAAGTTCATTAAAAAGACATTCTCAATATTTTTTGGTCATAGAAGGAGGTATGTGGCTATGCAAAATAAAAGTATTGAAAAAAGAGAGATAAGAAAAAAGAGAAAAGGACTAGTGTCCTAGAAACAAAGAAGAATAAAGGATAGCCCATACCATCTTGTACAAAGACCATCAGTGCTTTAGAGAAAGAAAGACATTTTCAAAAAAGCAATGTAGAATTAAGATTAGCCACTATATATTCCTTACACATGCACATCTGGATCTAAGAGTATGTTATTCCCCTCCATGGATCTGAGTTTTGACATAGCAAGATATGCAAGGTAAGTATGCTATTTCTTTGAATTACCTTTAACTCCATATAAGCCTATATAGAGTAGGATTTATCTATCTACTTTGGTGAGTTCCACAAATACCACATATAATAAGTGATTCAAGTGTGCTACATGATGGATAAGGGTAAGCTAAGTTTTTCTTTCCAAAAGTATTATAAAACTCCAAGTGACTGGGCTAAAGGAAAAAAGAACTCTATTTTGTACTGTTCCATCCTCAACTTCCCAAACTTTTATGGTAGACACTTTGAATCCCATAGTACAGGTATGACTTGGAATAAATCTAGTGATGTCTTGGTTTGAGGTTATGATTAAAATAGTCTATCTATCCGTTTTCCTCGAGGACGAGTAAAAGATAAGTGTGGGGGAGTTTGTTGATGGTAGATAACTCCTAGTTTTAACCGTCAACTTAACATGAAAAAGGACCTATTTGCAGGCACTCAGTAGAAATAGGGTTATTATTGACACTAGCTAACACCACTTAGATACTAGGTTGTCATCCCTAGCATGGCGCCAGAGTGTACAAAGGTATTTATAAATGTAAAGGCTCTTTAGAAAATAATCTATTCTATCCGCAAGCGCACAAATAAAACACCTCATTGTAGCATTTCACCAGGATAAGTATTCCAGGTATCGTTATTTATAATTTTGCTCTAGGGATCTAAGGAGATGGAATTAAATCAAGGGAGAAAATCTATAAAGGCATAGACTAGAGATAAACTTGCAAGAACATGATTACTAATAAGAAACTCGTCACACAGTCACATACTTTAGCAGGGGGTAAACCATAAAGATAATGATAATAAAGTATAAGTTCATGGGATAAAGAGCACAGCGATTAGAAAATAGACTACTCCTCATATATGTAGGTGATGTCGGATTAGCTAGAGAATGGATTCTAAGTTATCTACTAACTACTAAGTCATAATCTACTCTAGTTATCTACAAGATCATATATAGCATAAAAGACTCTTCATTCATGTATAAGGAACATTGATAAAGTAAATCAGAACATCGCATGACTTACTCCACAATACCGGTTCTGCCTGTCCTATCAACGGAGGGTGGACTATATAAGAGTCAACGAAGCTGTCACTATCGCGAACTACCACACGACTCGGCCAATAGGATACATTTGAAGATAAATAACATCTAAGCACCACGCTCACATGTGATCTATCACCTAACTCCCTCGCGTCAAGAGCTAAGCGCTTTGCAAACTTATACATAAACTCATTATCAATTAGAACTATATCAAATATAGAACTAGAGCAAACTAAGAGCATAATAATTAGAGACATAATGCAATTAGAACAATAGAATTAGAGAAAGATATGAATAATATGAATCTTTATTACCGAAGATCCGAATCCAGAGCGTAGTGCTCTACTTCTCTAATTGCTATCTAATCAAACCTCTAAACTTGAAGGATTAGGGAGTAGCTAATTCTAATTCTCTGTGGGAGAGAGATCTAAACCCTAACTTTGATGGCTACCTCTGAATAATGATTTCTCCTCCTCTCCTCCAGGGGCCAGGGGGTCTGGTTTTATAGTCCCCTCAAGTGAACGTGAGCCATTGGATCAAACCGCCCAGCTCCCGAGCCCGATAAGCTTCCCGTTCGTTCCCGTGGCTTCTGGATCCTTCTAGATTGGGAAAAATTGCGCGGCACGTAATTATCTCATTGTAAACATGACATGTGGGCCTTCTCTCCATATTTTCTGATAACTCCCTGCAGAAATAGATAAACACCAAAGCTCGTGGAATTCTGTCAGATAAAACCCTAATTCTAGATGTTTGTTTCATATTGATCCTTTTTCATGTTTATTTGATTATTAATTTTAGTACTTAAGGACCGTCAACAAACTCCCCCAAGCTTACCCTTTGCTCGTCCCTGAGCAAACAGCTAAACTCAGACGGATCAGGAGTTGCTACGATGTTTTCTTTCCTGACAGGCACACATGCTTTTACATAAAAATTCTTCCAGATTAGAGTGAAGTGTTATGAAGTTTAGTACCTACACTTAAGTCTTAAGTAATCGAAAGACAAAATAGTTAAGTCAAGCACTATCCCTCCTATCTATACTTCACCTTTGTTCCAGAGTTTTTCATAAGTTTTCAAAATAAAACTCAGAGTTCCCAGCAATGATTCTCTCAAGTCTCTCTATATGTGGTATTTGTGGATCCTTACCATAATATCACTTACCTATAGCTAATGGAATATTTAAGTGGAGCTCATAGGAGTGATAAACAGCTCATACATATGTTGTCTAATCGAGGCATGGATCCAAAGGAACTCAGCATATAATTAAATCAAGATGTGCATGTGTGATGGAGTAAATGATAGTGATGGTGAAAATGCATAAGTGATAATAATAAAATTTAGTTCTCATTGCTCCTTATATTGCTATCTCTCCTCTTCTTTGATCTTTGCTTTGGGAGAACATGGGCTATCTTTTTCTTCTTCTCTTTTTTTTAAGGTGGGTAGTAGATACCCCTAATTCTACTGTCGGACACTTGTCCATTTTTTCCGCTCAAGTGGGCATCTTTGTACCCCTAATTCTACTCCGGACACTTGTCCATTTTTACCTCTCGTCTCACTCTTTTTCTTTCTTTTTCGAGGTTCCGGGCACTTGCCCCTTTTTATTTCCTCATATATTTTTGCATAACCCATGCCTCTTCTGCATTAAATCTTTTTAGAGAGAGAATAACAATATTCGGGACAGTGAGTGATTATATTTTTAGCAATTTTAATGATTGGTGATGAATGCTGTGGTAGATGTGTGCAAGTGAATATCTTAATTTAACCACATGAAAAGCTCCTAAGGGTCTACACAGCTCGATTAAACTCAATGTGAATATAGTAAAAGATGTTATAGCAAGTATGGCTGTGGTAGGTAGTTTTGTTATGCTAGGAACTCATCATGTGATTTGTAAGTTTTCAAAATAAATCTCCAGAACTTAGTGTAGTAGGAACAAGATAAATAGTAGCTCAACTTTATATCATGCCTTTCTCTTACCTAGACTTTAGTTTTATGCTTCCCAAAGATAGTAAGTTTCAGTTTTAGTAATTCCTGGAAGAATTCTAATATAAAAGCTAGGTACTTGAAAGTAAGCAAACAGAGCAACTGTTCATCATTTCCATCATGCATATTTTTGGTCTTTTTATTTTTTCTAGAGATTGAACTTAGCAGGTAAATAAAGCACACTTATCTACACACTCTTTTTATTTTGTTTTCATGTTTATAAAGTGCAGTAAATTAAAGCAAGAAAATATTTATTTGGTTTTCTAAGTTTTTTTTCCTTTTAAGATAAATTAAATACTAAGACAGAATAGAATAAATAAGAAGAGCAAATAGAAACTTACTTGATAAATTGGGGAGAAACTCCCCCAAGCTGGATGTTGACGTCGGTCTTACCCGATGTTCCAGAACCGCATCATGGTTGTGATGTTGTCGTTCATTGTTGTTGTATCTTGTCTCAGCTCTTCTACTGCAGCTGCATGGTCCTGGTTCCATTTTTGTTGCTCTTCCAGGAGTCTTCCATGTTCTGCTTGCGTGTTCTGGATGTTGAGGAGGGTGTTGTCGGTACAAGTGAAGAAAGCACCGGCCTCTTGGTAATAGTCATTCGTGAAGGCGTAGGAGGCATCGGAGTATCGTCCTGCATCAAATTGGGGTGGAGGTCTGGATCCTGAAGCTCCATATGGATCAGTGGAGTACCTGCCCGTGTGAAAAGGCGGGTTTGTCCACTGGTGATCTTGTCTCTCCGGCCATGTCTCCTCTGTTGGCTCTTGTGCTTGTGCATGACGAGCCCATGGGTCTCGAAGGACTCGTGGATTGTAATCGCAATAATGCAGGTGCGCTGCTTCTTCTGGTCCAGGGTCAGCTCCATACCAAGTGCGTTCTTGGTGAGTGGTTATCCTTTCAGATGCCACTCGCTGTGGAGTTCTCTGGTTCACTGGTGTTGCTGCAATTTCAATCAAAAAGTTTTGCACAGAGTAGAAGCCAAGGTTCGGGTTAGGTAACCGAATCTTGCCTTTATCATCATACAGCATATACATTATGTTCCCCTATTTCTTTAACATCCGAGCTTGTCTAAATGTGTCATAGCCATGATAAATTCTTAATTCTTCTATGAAGTCTAACGATGAATTTTCTAGTAAGTGAAGATTAGAGGCTAGACGAGTGATAAGTGAAGTACATCCTACTGGTCCCTGAAGACTAGGTATACTAAGCCAATGTGAAACTAATAGTGTAACAGGTGAAGTGGGTACTTTACTAATAGCAGCATATAAAAGTTGTAAATCTCCTACTCTTACTTTCCTAATATCATCACGATTACCCAAGCCATTTGTGAAACATCCTAAGAGTGGGGTGTTCCATGTCACTGGTTCGGGCTTGACTATAAAAATTATCTCTAGATATTTCTCTCCAAAACTGGTGTCTCTCAAAATTGGGTAAATCGGAGTCAATGTTCAGGATGCATCTTGAAGAGAAACCAAGATGGTCGCTCAGCTCTCTCCAGGATAACATAATTTATTGTTTGAACATCCGAAAAACAATTCCCCCCTCATAGTATTGTAAGGTGCAAAGAAATTTGAGGGTGAGAAGACGAGAACCCAGTTCGGTTATATTCCAAAAATTTGTCCAACCCATCATCTGAAAAATTAAGTCAAATTCAGTGTCCATACCTGTTTCTTGTAGTAGGGTTGGATCGAGAGTAGGGGTGTGAATGAAATCTTTATTTTTCAATTGCTGATAGACCTCCTTCTCTCTTCGGGTCTTCAGTCCTAGGTCTCCTATCTTGAGAAGGACCTTAACTTGCTGATCTGATGAAGATGATGGAGCTTGTGTGGGTGTCGGATCGACGTTCATCTCTGATGGCTGTGAGGAGTGTCGGGATGAACTCCTTGTACCAATGTTCTTGAGAGCCTTCCCTGCATTCTTCACCTTCTTAAACATCCTGCAAACAAAAGTTGGCAAAAACACAACTAGTGGAAAATGTGAGATAAAATGTTAGTAGTCAGCCGTCCGGAGTGTCAGTAGTCCAGGGGTTAATCGTTCAAGACAAGTTTCTATTTTGGTAGAGCCTCCCCCTAAACAACTTTTACTTCCACTTAGACAACTACTTACTAGGTGATAATCACTCTCTCAAAAGAACTCCAACCTTCCCTTCCACTCTCCTCTTTCTCTCTACTCTCTTCTCTTCACTACAAAAGCTCCTTCTCGGGAGACTGAGATTTATGTGGTTTTCGGAAGTGTTTGTGTGAAGAGAAGGGAAGCTGGAGGTGGCCTTTTATAGGCTGAGCAGGGGACAGGGCGGGCGCCCAAGGTAGGTGGGCGGGCGCCCACCCCTGGTGTCCATCCTGGGTGTGCCTCCTCCACATGCTTCCTTGCTTTGATCTCACGCAGAATAATATTGTGTTGGTAGCGGTTGGACGGTGGAAAGATGTCAGGTGAGTGGAAACATATTGGTGGATGAAATTATGTGATGGGATGTATGTGAGGTGAAGTGTATGACATGTGGGACCGAAGGAGTGTGGGTCATGCTTCTAGAAGATCAATATAAATAAATATAATGCAAGAAAATCTATGAGAATTGAAACTTAATGATAATGGAAAATATTTTTGTGCCTCCAAAATAATTAATAAATATGGGTTGTTACACACCACGAATATTATTTATATGGGGCTTTTTGATTATTATAATTATGCTATGAATATATATATGACTAATGCAAGATTTAACTATGCAAGAATTTAAATATGAGAAACTTAATAATGCGGGTAAATACCGATTTACCTCCCGGTGAGGGTTTGGGATTTTTAGGTCCCCCAAGTTGGACCTCCAAATCTTTTAATCTTCTTAGTTACCTTCCTCTGGAGATGGTGTCTTCAGTAGTTCTTCATGAACTTCCTTCACTGTAGAGTCTCTCTCTGGTCTGGGTTTGAATGTGAAGTGTTCTTCTTGTCCGTTTATGTTGAACTTGATTTCTCCCTTCCCAACATCAATGTGGGCATTGGCAGTGCTCAGAAATGGCCTTCCAAGGATGATGGACACTTTCGAGTCAGGACTCATGTCCTGTACTACGAAGTCTACTGGCACCAGGAAATCTCTGATCTTAACTGGAATGTTCTCGGCGATGCCCAACGGGTGTCGAACCGATTGATCCGCTAGTTGTAGGCACATTGATGTTGGTTCTAAGGTTGCATGATCAAGCTTTTTGTAGACTGATGCTAGCATCACACTGACACTTGCTCCGAGATCACAAAGTGCATTGTTGAAGTGTTGGTTTCCAATCGAGCAATCAATAGTGGGGCAACCTGGATCTTCCTTCTTCTTTGGTGGTTTGTTGAGGATGGCCGCACTACATTCTTCTGTCAGCTTGATAACCTCAGTGGTGGGCAGTGGTCTCTTCTTGTTAAGAATATCTCTGATGTACTTTGCATATGTAGGTACCTGTATGGCATCGAGCAGAGGTATGTTGACATATAATTTCTGAATGACCTCTACAAACTTACCAAACTGCTCATCCGACTGCAGTCCTTTGTTTCTTCTGGGAAATGGCAAATAGTTGGTGTCGCAAAAATATTTCCTCATTTCTCCATTTCTTGGTAGTTGTAGCAGATCTTCTGCTTCAACTGGGCTTTTTTCTTCTATCACTGCTGGTTGCACTGGTGCTGATGTTCTTTGTTTCTCTTTTGGGTATGGTGGATCTCTGGTGGCTTTGCCTCCTCTAGTAGTTATATTCTTTACCTGCTCAAGGTTAGTAGCAACAGGCAGTGCAGCAACTATCTTTATTAATTTAAGCTCTACCTTTTTATTAAGAGTGTTTTGCTCATCAAAGGCAGTTAGTAAAAAATCCATTTTATTGTGTATATCTTTTAGAGACGATTCATTTGTATCTAGCCTTTGTTTAACTTCATCATAAATTTTGGTTTGTTGAGCAATTATCTCTTTTAATGAAAGTTGCTTGATAGTATTACCTGAATTCATACCTTTGCTATTGGGTTGACTCGAAGTTGGTTGATATTTGTATGCTGTCTCAATGGCCCTTTGATCTTCTTTGAACTTGGCCCTCTGGTCAATCCAATGGAGCAAATTTTCCATCTTAGTTGATAATGCATTTACTTCTTCTGGTATTTCTTCAGTTTGATGACATTGTTGAGCTTTATCATGGAACCAGCTTTGGTTTTCTGCTATCTTATCCAAAAGTATCTCTGGTTTTCCAGTTGTAAGCTCCAAGAATGATCCTTTAGCAGATGCATCTAGGCACTCACGAGTCTTATGGGTTAATCCATGATAGAAGGTCTGCATAAGTAACCATGTAGCCATTCCATGGTGAGGACAATCTGATATGTATCCTTGAAAACGCTCCCATGCTTCTGAAATGGCTTCTGTCTTCTGCTGTTGGAAACTGACAATATTTCCTCTTAAGGCAGTTGTTTTGCCTATAGGGAAAAACTTTGATAGAAAGGCATCTGACAAGTTCGTCCAGTTGTTGATGTTATCTTGATGAGTGTAGAACCACTTCCTCCCTTTCCCTTCTAGTGAGAATGGAAAAAGGCGAAGTAGTATGATGTCTTTGTCAACTCTGTTGATGTGGATTGTGCTTCCAATTTCTAAGAAATTCTGCAAGTGTGCACTGGCATCTTCATGTGCATTTCCACTAAATTGTGTAGCTTGTACCAAATTGATGAGGCTTGACTTGAGCTCAAACTCGGGTATTCCTTCTTCTACTGCAAATCTTGGACCGGTTGGAATGTTCTCAAGACTTGGAGCAGAGAATTCTTGCAAGGTCTTGTGTGCCATAGCTTCAACAATTGGTAGCTAGCTTCTTCTTCTCTTGATTGCTTTGGTTCTGATGATGAAGAGTTGAATGTACCCAAAGTCAATCCTGTTATACCCTGTATAAAAATATAAACATAGAAAAACAACAGGGTGAACCTGCCAAAGCAGAGGTGCCTTGTTATGATTTCTCACTTAGTAGCTGTTTTATGCAATTATTTCTCTATAGTCTAGTCTAATATTTTATATGAATAACCTTGACTGATTTTCTGCCTTCCTTAATATTACCCTTTTGTTCCCTTTGACGACTTATTCCTGAGATTCGTATAATTCCTATAAGTTCCCCGGCAACGGCGCCAGAAATGCTTGTTGACACTAGCTAACACCACTTAGATACTAGGTTGTCATCCCTAGCATGGCGCCAGAGTGTACAAAGGTATTTATAAATGTAAAGGCTCTTTAGAAAATAATCTATTCTATCCGCAAGCGCACACATAAAACACCACATTGTAGCATTTCACCAGGATAAGTATTCCAGGTATCGTTATTTATAATTTTGCTCTAGGGATCTAAGGAGATGGAATTAAATCAAGGGACAAAATCTATCAAGGCATAGACTAGAGATAAACTTGCAAGAACATGATTACTAATAAGAAACTCGTCACACAGTCACATACTTTAGCAGGGGGTAAACCATAAAGATAATGATAATAAAGTATAAATTCATGGGATAAAGAGCACAGCGATTAGAAAATAGACTACTCCTCATATATGTAGGTGATGTCGGATTAGCTAGAGAATGGATTCTAAGTTATCTACTAACTACTAAGTCATAATCTACTCTAGTTATCTACAAGATCATATATAGCATAAAAGACTCTTCATTCATGTATAAGGAACATTGATAAAGTAAATCAGAACATCGCATGACTTACTCCACAATACCGGTTCTGCCTGTCCTATCAACGGAGGGTGGACTATATAAGAATCAACGAAGCTGTCACTATCGCGAACTACCACACGACTCGGCCAATAGGATATATTTGCAGATAAATAACATCTAAGCACCACGCTCACATGTGATCTATCACCTAACTCCCTCGCGTCAAGAGCTAAGCGCTTTGCAAACTTATACATAAACTCATTATCAATTAGAACTATATCAAATATAGAACTAGAGCAAACTAAGAGCATAATAATTAGAGACATAATGCAATTAGAACAATAGAATTAGAGAAAGATATGAATAATACCAATCTTTATTACTGAAGATCCGAATCCAGAGCGTAGTGCTCTACTTCTCTAATTGCTATCTAATCAAACCTCTAAACTTGAAGGATTAGGGAGTAGCTAATTCTAATTCTCTGTGGGAGAGAGATCTAAACCCTAACTTTGATGGCTACCTCTGAATAATGATTTCTCCTCCTCTCCTCCAGGGGCCAGGGGGTCTGGTTTTATAGTCCCCTCAAGTGAACGTGAGCCATTGGATCAAACCGACATAGATTGTATGGTTTAGATTGATCCTTTAGTTTGGTGGAGTCTTGTCCCGAAGCAGAGTCCAGATTGGCCTCTTGGCCACGGCGGGCGCCCAAGGGGGGTGGGCGGCCGCCCAGCTCCCGAGCCCGATTTGCTTCCCGTTCGTTCCCGTGGATTCTGGATCCTTCTAGATTGAGGAAAATTGCGCGGCACGTAATTATCTCGTTGTAAACATGACATGTGGGCCTTCTCTCCATATTTTCTGATAACTCCCTGCAGAAATAGATAAACACCAAAGCTCGTGGAATTCTGTCAGATAAAACCCTAATTCTAGATGTTTGTTTCATATTGATCCTTTTTCATGTTTATTTGATTATTAATTTTAGTACTTAAGGACCGTCAACAGTTATCACTAACAGAATTCCATGAGTTATGGTGATTGTCTATTTCTAGAGGGGTTACTAGAATAATAAGAAAAGAAGGTCCACACGTCCGATTTACAAGGAGAGAAGACCAGAACGTCAACTCAGGAAGTCTCTAGAACACTCTAGGAGCCACCACCTGAAAGGTGGGACCCATCTGTCATAGGGTAGGTGCGGGCGCCATACCCAGGGTGGCCGCCCGGGCCTCTCCGCCAATCAGAGCTAGCCATGTACATCCTGCCTCCACCAACTTTGAGGATTAATCTTAAGTGCACATTTAAGTTGGTTTCATCCAAGGGTTGTGGTGATTCTTGGGGGGCTATAAGTAAAGGCTCTACCCCCCTAAGATGTAACTCTGAAACCCTAATTCATATTTTCTAGAGAGATAGACAGGGAGGGGTCCCTCACATGGATCTGTCTCTTTAGGGTGATAGCAACAAGAGAGATTGAGAGAGTATAGGGTGAAGATAGGAGATGAGGTCGCCTGGCCTGTCGGTGCCGTCTTCTTCGTATCTTCGGGGTCAAGTATTCTAACCTGAGGTTTGGTTCCAGAATCATTTGGCATTCAACTTCTGATACTAGTAAGTTATTGTTCTTATTGTTCTTTGGTTTGTGAGTTTACTTTATCTGCTTCGCATAGTGTCGACGAAAGCTAGTCGACGGTCTACCTTGGGGTATACCCACAGTAGTAGTTTATCGGTAGACAGGTGCGCAAGCTACGAACTCGAAATTAATCCTAGTTGGTTACAATCGCCATAGATAATATGATATCAATCCCTATTCTAAACGACTAGAATCCTGCTTGATCTCTTTATCTTGTTTCCTTGTGCAAAACTCTGGGCAGTTGGATCAAGCCTCGAGCTATCTCGTAATGGGTCAAGTCTCCTAGCCCAAAACTAGCCGTAAGGGTATAGGGGTTTATACCCCCACACATAGGGAATAGAGTAATTATTTGTAGCATAAGGGTGGTGCTTGGGTTAGGAATACTCATAGATACACCTTGCTTGGCTGGATTTGTGGTAGCCTTTTGGGGGAAGTGACAATCCTCTTGGGTCTCAGTGGTCCATGTCCCGTCAGGAGGTAAGGTAGGGTCTATGGTACTAGGGTTAAGCACTCTCTGAGTGTCTCTTTTCTCCAGTTACTCCCCTTACAACGATATCTACACACTTAACATTGGTTAGAAGAAGACTGAAAAAAGAGTTCTCTCTATATCGCTTAAATCTCACTACCTTGTCTTGCAACTTGTGGGTAGTAGGTAGGATAAAAAGGTTAGTCTTTTATACACTTTCTCCTAGTGGTAAAAAAATAAATACGGTAATCTGGACTTATCTCCCAGGTGGAGTGCTCACCATTATCTGCTCGCTTGCGGATTATTTCTCTTTGATACTTTCGCGTGCAACAGTTGCAATGGTATTTTTACCAACACAAAAAATAGTTGATCAATACTAACATCGAAGATGTAGGTTTGTTCGAATACTGCATGTTGCTCTTAACTAAAAAAGATTTATTTCCTGGTGAAGTGTGCCCACTTTACTTTTCTGAAAAGTGCAGCATTTCAAATAGCAAGTGTATTCACCGTAAGGTGAAGTGTGCCCACTTATTCCTGAGCCTGGTAATAGGTGACATAGGCACGTGGTGCCAGGGTCTAAAGTGAAAAAACCACAAAGAAAATCTGATACTAAGATGCATCATCAGATGCATCGTACCGATGTAGTCCCCGAGCTTGCTGGAAAGTAAAGTATGAGCCTTGTAGCAAGGTCTAAAAACTTAATAACATTATCATCCATCAATTGTATGCAAAGTCGAGTCATACATAATGGATAATCAGCATAATCCTTTGCCTTATAAACAGACGGATCGACCAATCCCTTAGCATACCGTGCCCAATGATCAGTACAGTTCCCGAATTTATTTGGGTAGACTAGTCGACCAGTCCCCGAGCATACAGTGCTCAGTGGTCGGTGCAGTTCCCAGATTCATTTGGGCAGACTGGTTGACCAGTCCCTAAGCATAGCATGCTCGGTGGTCGGTGCAGTCCCCAGATTCATTTGGGCAGACTAGTCGACCAGTCCCTGAGCATACCATGCTTGATGGTCGGTGCAGTCCCTAGATTCCATTTGGTCAAAATGGTCGACCAGTCCTCGAGCATACCGTGCTCGGTGGTCGGTGCAGTCCCCAGATTTTTGGATGAATCCAAATAGACTTCATATCCTCAATAAATTGTTTATTTAAATTTGGAAAATATCATATCCCTTCATTAATTGGTGACATGATGAGGCGTCTGACCGTCTCATCAGTCTGGCGCGTGAAAAGGAATGCCTTCTGATATCACAGCCGTTCGTCACGCGGACCGAGAAAGGACAACCATTAATCATTAAAAAATCCACCAAATTTACTGCAACAGAAAATGAAAACTGCAGCGCCGCTCGTGCCACATAAACCGCATATTTCCCCAGGAGTCGGGAAGTGGGGGAGGTGGTTCCTCTGTTTTAAAGAGCCGAAAGCAGTAAAGGTAATCCTTCACCTATCAGTTGCCTTGTAGCCCATCGCCTTCATCTTCCTCTCTCGCTCCAAGTGTGCTAGATCTTGTTTGAACTTTTCTCGAGCGCCATGGCCATGAGCGACTCAAAAAGAGAGCTGAGATGATGGCAAAGGAGTGGAAGAAGTCCCGGTGCACCACTAGGTCCCTCAACGATCTTGTCGAGATTTAGCTGCTACATGACCAAGAGCTCGGCGGCTGGAGGGCACCGGAGGGAGAAAGCTATCCAGACCCTCGAGCCGGTGATATTGTTGTTTTCGAATATATTTTTAAGAGGGGCTTTGGGGTGCTGGTGCATCCCTTTCTTCAGGGTATGCTTGTCTTCTACGAGATCAGGATATGCAATCTGCACCCGAACTCGATTCTTCTGCTAGCGACGTTTATTCACATTTATGATGCTTTTGTGGGGATTGAGACACATTTCAAATTGTTCCAATATTTGTTTTGTTTGATGAAGAAAGGAGTGGTTGGAGGCTCAAAGATTGCAGGTGGAGTATACCTCGATCTTAACGACGAGATGAAGAACCGCTACCTCAGCTGCCCCTGGAAGACATCCCTGACTGAATGGTACAAGAGGTGGTTCTACATCATGGATGAGTCTGGCAGCGCAATGTTTTGTGACGTTGGATACATGCCAGAGAAAAGAACCAGCTGGACAGAGCGACCAGTGTACACCGGCCAGGTTGAAGAGCTGATGAATCTGATCGACTGGTCACGCCTGGATGGTCTTGGTGTGGTCAGCAACATCCTCAGTCGACGGGTCATGCCATGCTAGAGGAGAGTACACTCGCCGTACGAGTACCAGGGAAGCCAGGACTCGACCAGGATGCACCGGGACAACATGGAGAAGTTGGAGAACCAACGAAGGATCAATGAACTATTCAACCTGGCCGATAGCAGCTTCATGCATAGCGATGATCGCATGCACACGTATAAATTAGGCCAACCAACTCCCAAGGTAACAATGATTATGATCAATTTGCGTTTTGTAAACTGTCATGCCCTTCTTCGGACAGCTTATTGCCTTTATCTTGCAGATCGGAGACATTGACCGGGCGACGGTGTATCTATCACTGGTACCCGGCATGGAGCACCCGACCAGAGTGGACCCACCGATGGACAACGCGGCTTAGTGTTACTGGTACACCAGCAGCGATGAAGATGATAACCAACCGAGCCGACCACCGATGATAGGGTGGTTGGCAAGAGACCGATAGCCAGGAGGTCATCCCAAGCAGGAGCAGCACCAGCAGGAACAGCTCTAGGGCCTTTAACTGGACAAGGCTCAGCCTTGGGAAGCCGAGCACCAAAGCGCCGCCGACTCCTTCGAGTTGTCGACGACGACGATGAAGAAGAAGAAGAAGAAGAAGCGGCCTCGACCTTGGTCTGCAAGCCCCGCAGTCGCTCAGACGTTGCCCTGGCAGATGGTGGTCGGACCATCGAGGATCCGCCCATCGCACACGTCGAGCAGGCGTGTAACACCCTAGGTGTTAAGCATGCACTTAGTCTCATAAACCCTTTTCTAAGCATTCTCCTTAAGCATAGCATCACATGAGCATGGCATTAATTCAAGTATGATTTTATGTGCTTAATTTATGTGAATTAAATATAATAAAAATAGTATGCTTGTTCCAAAAATCCTTGTGATGCCCAAAATAGGTTGACATATGTTTTAGAAGAATTAAGACTAATTTTGTGAAATTTTTGGAGCTATAGAAATTGAGAAATAGATTTTATACAAGAATCCCTAAAATTAATTTATTTGAAAACCTAGAACTAGTTTTGATTTGTGATTCAAATTTTGCTTGGAATTTGGATTTGCATCTTAAAGTAAAGTTGTAGAGGATTTTGTGAGGAACAATTCTTCTTTTTACTTCAACCCCTGGAAAAGTTTGCAGAAGCTTAAAAAATCTCATTTAAGCTTTATGGGAAAATAATTTCAAAAAAATAGAAAAGGGAAAGGAGGGCGCCAGCAGGCCGCGGCCTCACTTCTGGCCCACTAGCTGAAGCCGGCCGAGCCCGCCCACTCGCCCCCTTCCCCGCGTTCGTGCCCGCGCCGTGTCCACGCGCGCGGACGGCCGCGCCGTGCCGCCGCGTGGCGCGCATGCAGCGGCTTGGACGCGCCCTCATCGACCACCAGGTACGCTCGGCCACGTCCGCCTCCGTCCCAGTTGCCAGACGCGCCCCTCTGCTCGCGCTCTCGCCCTCTCTCTCGCTCACGCGCAGCAGCAGCCGCACCGCCACGCGCCATTGCCGCCGACGCTCGGAGCTTTTCTCCCTGCCAGCTCCGGCCTCCTCCCTCCCATCCGCAAGCACCAACGAGTCCGTCTCACCATTCTGCACCCCGTGCTCGCGCTCAACCGCGCTCGGTAAGCCCCGCGTGCCCTGTAGAGCTCACCGGAGTGAGTCGGAGCTTCAGCGACCTCTCGGCTCGCGTGGTTCTCCCTCTCCTCTACGCCATTGCTTGTGTTTGTAGGTGCGTTAGCTTGGCCTTGGCATTGCGCATCTTTCCCCGTCGGTAGCGCACGCTCTACAGCAGCGAAATGGCCGAACCACGACGAGCAGCGCCACCGCGTCCGCCATTCTCGACGGCGAGGTTGTTCCGGTGCTCGTCAGGCGCCAAAAGGGCACGGCTAGGCTCGTCTCGCTCTCGTGAAGCCGTAGGTGCTCCCGATGTCGCCGGAGACCTCACCGGCGGTGAGATTTCGGCCGATCTTTGGCCGCGGAGTCACGGGGTGGCTGACAAGTGGGGTCAGCTGACTCACGGGTCCCGCCTGTCAGTGCCTCTAAGGGTTTGAATCCGAGTGCACTTAGCGTTTTAAGTCGATTTTCGTTTTAAAGGATTTTCTAGAAAATGATTTAAATGGTATTAAATCTATATCTTGAGATCCATAGCTCCCAAAACAATGAAATAAGTTTTGGTGTGTTCTATAATTCAAGATCTACCATTTGGTGTAATTGCATGTCATGGTTGAACAACTTTTTTGTACAAATATTTTTAATCTATGTTTTTGCTGATATTTAGAAAATGCACAATAATTAGAATATGACTCAGAAAAATGTGAAATTTGTTTTGTTAGCTGTGCATGGATGTTTAGCTTCTGGGAAAAATAGGTCACACAATATTTGCTGTATAAATTAAATTATGATGATTTAATTGCTTGCATGGCAGTGGTTTATGATTTTTAATAAATAACTGGATCATGCAATTAATTTGGAAATTTTTGTGGGTGTTTCTTATGATAGTAAGTAATTTATAAAAATATGAAATCTGTTGTTTGACACTTGGTCAACAGTAGGGTATTTATACTTAATTATATTGAGTAACCTTGTAATTTTTGTAGGCCAAATTGAGTGTCCAAATATTATGAAAAATTTATGGTAGACTTTATGCTTGACGAGTAATCCACTGAAATTTTTTTGAAATTTATTGATAAGCAGAAGTACATGCTACTGTTGCAGGCCCAATAGTAACTAAAATAAAGTATGAATTGCTATGCATAAGTTAAATGGAATAAAGGGGTGTTTGGTGTATCTTTGAAGCATCATGTTAGCTTGCTGGTTAACCATGAAAACAACTTGTGGAAGAGAATGCAATAGATGCTTAATTTAAATACATGTTCTTGGATGATGTTGACTACCTTGTAGAAATAATCACCCATGTCATTTATGCACCATGTCATGACCATCTGGTAGCCACTTGCATAAGCATTGCACCCCGGGCATCTCACACTCCACTCATGAGCACACATGCATCATACAGGCTTGCAGGAGAACGAGGTGGGACCCAAGGAGCAGGAGGAGACCCAGGAGCAGGAACTTCTGGGAGGACTCGAGCCGGAAGGAGAGCTGCAGGAGTGCCCGGACCACAAGCCTAGCACGTTCGAGAAATGCAAGCCCCGGAGCATTCTTAGTCTCCCTATTCTCGCTAACTTAATTGATATATTATGATTGTTCTACTATGTTGCATTTAAGTGATAGGAATTGCTTGATACTGTTGATGTATACTTACTCCTTGATATTACCACCTGTTTATCTACCTTGTCCTATGTTGATAGGCTCGGAGTCTCTTCTTAGCTTGCTTAGCACGGTAGAAGTTGGGTGATTTCATGTCACCTACGAGATATAGGTGGACACCTGTTTGATTAGCTGATAATGCTATGAGGAAAAGTAACTAAGTGTGGGAATGAACTTGAGACCGGGCAGGGTCTTATGGTGGTGTTGACCGTAGTGCCCTCTTGTCATGTTGAACACATGCCCCACATTTAGCTGGAAGGATAAGTCGTTCCAACCGCGAAGCCTAAACACTATCCGGGCCGGGAGTCGAGCCACCATGTGCTGTATTGGTGATGGTTGAGGAGAACGACGAGGGCGCGGCATGCAACCTTGGTATACCTTGGATACCTCGGTCGCCGGAACGGTCCTCGAGTACTGGCGGTGCCTGCTAAACCCACGATTTGGTCGTAGAAAGTGTAATATGGTGATCTATAGCTCACATGATCAGTGAGTGTGGTTTGTGTGGGGAATAACTCGCCAGCTGGTTAGAAATCGATTCGAATTGCCATTGCTCCAGGATAGTGAGCACTTGACATGAGCTTCGTCCTCGTAGTAAGGACTATGAAACACTGGGTTATGATGAGTAATGATTTATGAATGCTATGATGAGGTACCATCATATCACAACTCTTGTTTGCAATAGTACATGTGCAAATCTAGATGATAGGTAATAACACCTAACCTAAGCTAATTAAAAGAAGAAGGGGTATTGTTAGGGTGTACTTCTAGTTGAGTAGTGCGTTTTTGCAAAAGATCTCGGCTACCCCACTATACAACCCTCATGATCCTTGAACAATCTTTATTTTTGGTTTGTGACGGGTAAGTCTAGCTGAGTACATTCTCGTACTCAGGGTTCTATTCCCATGTTGTTTTGCAGATGGGCAGATGTACTATGGTTATTGCATTCACTGCTTGTACCCAGCAATGGGTGATGACTAGACCAAGGGTGATGGTCACTCTACCTCCTCTTTTGCTTTTGTGGGAATGATAAAAAATGGCACTGTATCAGACTAAGTGTGTGTGTTATTTCAAAATTATGAGCTTCCGCTACTTGAGAACTTTGTTTGTAATAACTACATTTGAACTCCGATGTAATGTGATGAATGCTATGAACTGGATGTAATTGTGAATGGTGACCGCTGAACTTATTATGATCTTGGCTGTATGTATGTGTGTGGTTTGAAATCCTTCGAGATTTCACTGACTACCGGGATTATATGAGCTTAAGCTCGATGGTTCGACTATGCAAATGGTCACCATTAGGCTTAATCTCTTATAATTTGGGCGGTTCTGTTACAAGGCGCGCCCAAGCAAGGCAGAAGCAGCTGCGGCGGCTGGACGTGCCAGGCAGAGGGTCTTCACGGTGTCGCACAGGAGCTCCAATCTGTAAGTAAAGAGAAAAAATAGCTATGTTTTTCATGAAGTTAGAATTCCAATATGTCACACTTTGATGGAATTTTGCAGCACCGCCTCGAATGTTGACCCTAGCTCTGCTTTGGGCTCGAGGCCATCTGAGCCGACCATCGCTGGCCAAACTGCCCCAGAGCAGTCTACTGCACAACCAGCTAGCGCCCCAACTGTTGAAGAAGTTGCTGCAGGGCACTCCAACCCGGGAGGGGATAGACGCCGCTGTCCCGACCAGGGAGGAGAGCGCGGCGACTACTCCTCCTCTGAGCGGTGGAGCAGGAGAGGAGATGAGGGCCCCATCACCTGCTCGGGTGGAGGAGTTGCCAGTTGAAGCCAGGACGTCGGGAACGCGCCCGACCTTTGGAAGGGGCCAGCGACGACCTCGGCCATGGTTGGGAGGAGCACCCAGGGCGAGGAGGCCCAGGCACACTCCAACGACAAATTGGAGGAGATCCAAGGGTGCCCCCACAATGGACGCTAGCATATTTACGTCTGGCGTCAGCGTGGAGACCACTAGCCTAGCCATGAGGAGATCGCCGAAGTCGAAGAGGGGGAGAGAGTGGAGCGGGCCGCCAAGAGGCTTGTCAACGAGGTTATGGTAAGCGACCTACCAACTTTGAAAAATAGTCAGTTTGATCAGAACTTTGTCACACGTTTGTATGTGATCGCAATCCGCAGGACGCGATGAAGACGGTGAAATATCGTAAAAGATGTTTTGACAAGATTGAAGGAATTGTGGCCAAGAACAAGGCCCTAACATCGGAGGTCGACCGCCTTCGGTTAGAAACCGAGAAGGAGGCCAAGGAGAAGGCTACTCAAGAGGAGCGCATGCGGGACCTAAATCGGCGACTAGCCAACAAGGACCGCGAGAAGAGCAGTAAGGCTAGGTGTTGGAACCAGTCGTGATGCACAATATGCTGGGTTCTTTTGGTATAACAGTTCCTGCTGCAGGTCTGGAGAAGGAAATAGAGTGCCTCCGGAAGGAGAAGCACCAGCGCTCGCATACTGGAGAACGAGCGAAGGGTCGGAGAGGAGCTGAAGACGAGAAACCAGCAGCAGACTGGTAAGATTAGTTTTGATGCGACAAGTGTAAATTCTTTTACTTTTGTAGCTTGATATTGACTGCTCCCATTTTTAAACTTTGTCATATTGCTCAAGGCCAACACAAAGAAGCATCTCGAGGACCTGGTCAAGGACCATGACTCATGGAAAGGCAACTGCATTCAGATCTAGAAGGGAGTGGCCCCAGTGCTAGATCTGATCAGTCCAGAGCTTCCCGAAGACGAGCTCCACGCACAAAGGCAAACTCCTATTGAGAAAGCACATCAGGCATGGGGTTGGCTGCAACAGTTCGTCAAGGACGTAGGGGAGTACGCCGGAGCCCACGTTCTGAGTATGGTACGTGCTCACTACCACTTGATTGATCTATCTCGCCTAGAAGGAGGGTACCCCAAGGAGGTTGGCCCGAAGGAGGCAGATGACCTTCATGTCAGTCTGCTCGACTTGTCATCAACGGTGATCGGCGATTTCAACCTCTATGGGACGTCTACTCTCCTTAATCAACCAGGTTCAGAGAGATCGACCAGGGAGTGGTCGGAGACGTCCGCTAATGGGCGATCAGCGCCTGCGGTCTCGACCAGCCAGGCACCGATAGCCCTGACCTCTTCAACGGCACCGGAGGCCTATGCCAGCGAGCAACCCAAGCAGCAGGCTCTGGTTTAGTCTGTAGATTTAGACTAGGATCCGCCTAGAGAGGCTTTTATTGTAAACTTTGCTTGGAAAGTTTGTAATAAAGTATAGATTTGTAAACCATGGTTTTTAGCGCTATAAATAATTTATGAGAGTGACGTATCACTGAAGTGGATATTGTTGAGTACCCTTGTTAGACTTCATTGTTGTGGTGTGTCGAGAACAAACAATATCGTTCTTGTCGAATAGTTCTGCATATAAAGAGGTATAGAGCAAAAACCAAAACTTTTTATTATTCATATGGAAAAAGATACAAGTAAAATGGAGTGCTTCTAGGGGTAAAACCGCCATAGTTTATCTATGTGCTATGAGTTAGGGAGACTTGTTCCGTCCGAGTAAGCCAGTTTGTAAGAGGTGGGACGCGTGACTTCGGCGACCACAAAAGGTCACTCCCAAGGCATGGATAGCTTCTGCATTCCTTCCTGGCTTGTTTTCCATTTCAGCACCAGATCGCCGACCATGAAGGAGTGTTCTTTGACGTTCTTGTTGTAATATCATCGCATAGCTTCGAGGTATTTTGCTGTTCAGAGGCAAGAATCTAACCATTTATCCTCTGTGCAATTGATTTCAAGTTCTCTAGCGTGTTCTGCTGAAGATTGGTCAAAATGTTCGACTCTTGGAGATCCGTACACTATATCAGAGGGGAGTACCGCCTCAGCCCCTATGCCATGAGATAGGGGGATACACCAGTGTTCCAACTAGGCTGTGTTCGGAGGCCCTAGACCACGGCTGGCACTTCTTTCATCCACCTTCCCGGTGCTTTGTCATTTTCTATGTACAGCCTCTTTTTAAGGCGTCTACAATCATGCTGTTGGCTCGCTCTACATGGCCGTTGGCTCGTTTATGAGCTTCCAACACGTACTTTATGACTATGCCTCTGTTATCACAGAAGTCCCAGAATGTAGTGCCAGTAAACTGAGTACCCAAATCGGTGATTATGCTATTAGGAACTCCGAATCGGTGTATGATTTGATTGAGGAATTCTATAGCTTTTTTCTGAAGTTGCTTTGACCAACGGCACGTACTCGATCCACATGGAAAACTTGTCGACCAGTACGAATACGAACTTGAAATTGCCGAGAGCAGGTTTGAATGGCCCAACCATGTCTAGGCCACAACAGGCAAATGACCATGATGATGGTATCGTTTGGATTCCGTGAGCCTATATATGAGTCCTCTTGGTGAAGAACTGACAACCCTCACATCACTAGACCAGCTTCTCAGCATCGGCCATAGTAGACGGCCAGTAAAATCCTCCTCGGAAAGCCTTTCTGACCAGTGTTTGATAGGCTACATGGTTACCATAGGATCCAACATGTATGTCTTCTAGGAGATGGTGCCATCGTCTTGGGTGATGCACTTCAACAAAACTTCCATGTTAGCGCTCTTGCGCATAAGTCGACCATTGACCAAGGTATAATTTTTGGATCGCCGGATGAGGTGTTCATTCTCCGTCTTGTCTTGAACGCCAGTACCATCTAGGAGATACTTGATGAAAGGCGTGCGCCAGTCGTCGCTGCTAGTTGTCAGTGTGGCTTCCTAGAAGAGCAGTGCCTCATTGTTTGGCTTATCGACCAGATCACCTCCGATGCTTGGTTTGTCAATGTGTTGGACGAAAACGCCTTGCATAATCTGGGCCCGAGATGATCCTATCTTTGACAGCGCATCTGGTACTTGATTTTTGTCCCGGACTACGTGTATGTACTCTATTCCATAAAAATTTGCTTCCCATTTGCGGATCTCCTTGCAATACAGATCCATTTTCTCATGAGACGTGTCCCACTCCTTATTTAGCTAGTTAATGACCAGGGTGGAGTTGCCGTGGATGTAAAGGCGCTTGACTCCTAATTCCACGACCAGTCGTATGCCATGCAAGCACGCTTCATACTCGGCCACATTATTGGACCTCGGGAAAGGATTCTATGGACGTAACGTAGTTTGTCCTTGATTGGTGAAACAAAAAGGATCGTAGCACCAGCGCCGTTGATGTTTAAGGATCTGTCAAAAAACATTAACCAATGGTCGGAGATATCCGAAGTAGGCTGTGCGTTGTGGTCTATCCATTATGCGATGAAATCAGCCAAGGCTTGATACTTAACGGTCGCACGACTCCGGAAATCCATTGAAAAGGGGCACAACACCATGGCCCATTTTACAATTCTGCCATTGGCGTCATTATCGCGCAGGATATCCCCCAGTGGAAAACTTGTAGTTACTATGATGCGATGGCCGTCGAAATAATGTTTCAACTTCCTGGAAGTGATTAGAATGGCGTAGATTAACTTTTGTATTTTGGGGTACCTAGTCTTGGACTCATTTAGGCCTTCGCTTATGAAGTATACTAGTCGATGGACTTTGTAGACGCGGCCTGATTCGTCTCGTTCCACTACGAGCATCGTAGAAATGACTCGATCAGTTGTTGCAATGTAGAGGAGGAGGTTCTCGTTAGGCTACGGCGCAGTGAGGACTGGAGGGGAACTGAGGAAAACTTTGAGCTACGTGAATGTAGCGTCGACTTCCTCTGTCCAGGCAAATTGTTTGGATGCTTTATGTAGCTTGAAGAAGGGAAGCCCTTTCTCTCCTAGTCAAGATATGAACTAGCTAAGAGCGGCCATGCATCTCATGAGTTCTGTATGTCTTTTACGTTTTTGGGTGGTCGCATATCAAGCACTTCCCTGACTTTTGAGGGGTTTGGGCATATGCCGTCGCGACTGATTACGTTGCCGAGCAGTACTCGGAGGGGACCCCAAAGATGCACTTTTTAGGGTTACGCTTCCACTTATATCTGTTTAGCGCTTTGAAGGTGCAGTCGAGGTTATTGATTAGAGTGCTGGCGTCCCTGGTTTTGACGACAACGTCATCGACATAAGCTTCGACAAGGTCATTGCGTATTTCATCTTGGAGGCACTGCTGAATGGCGTGTTGATATGTAGCTCCGGCATTTTTCAGTCCAAAGGACATGGTCTTGTACTAATATGCCCCGAAGGGAGTGATGAAAGAGGTTTTAATCTGGTCGTCCCCTTTTAGTGAGATCTAGTGATAACCAGAGTAGCAGTCGAGAAAAGAAAGTAATTCGCATCCAGCCGTTGAATCAACCACCTCGTCTATGTGAGGGAGACCGAAAGGATCTTTAGGACAGTGTTTATTAAGATCGGTGTAATCAACGCACATTCTCCATTCATTATTCTTTTTCCTTACAAGGACCAGAGTGGCTAACCAATCGGGATGATATACTTACTTAATAAACTCGGCTGCTAAAAGCTATGTAATTTCAATCCTAATAGCCTCCTTTTTGTCACAAGGGAACCATCATAGCTTCTGCTTGATTGGTCTTGTGGTCTTCGAGACGTTTAAGGAGTGCTCGATCAGGTTTCGGGGGACACCGGAGATGTCTGCGGGTTTCCATGCGAAAACGCTTACATTGTCTCTTAGAAACCTAACAAGCATGTCTTCCTATTTGGCATCTGTTGACGGTCCTTAAGTACTAAATTTAACCGTTAAATAAACATGGAAAAGGATCAATACGCACCAAACATCTAGAATTAGGGTTTTATGTGACAGAATTCCACGAGCTTTGGTGTTTATCTATTTCTGCAGGGGGTTATCAGAGAATATGGAGAGAAGGCCCACATGTCATGTTTACAACGAGATAATTACGTGCCGCGCAATTTTCCTCAATCTAGAAGAGTCCAAAAGCCACGAGAACAAACGAGAAGACAATCGGGCTCGGGGGCAGGGCGGCCGCCCACCCCCCTTGGGCGCCCGCCCAGGGTTAGAGTCCAATCAGGACTCTCTTTCGGGACTAAACTCCACTGACCTAAAGGATGAATCTAAAACAAACAATCAATGTCGGTTTGATCCAACGGCCCAAATTCACTTGAAAGGACTATATAACCAAGGCCTCTCCACCCCTAGGAGAGAGAAGAGAAGAGGAGAAATCATTATCAGAGGTAGCCATCAAAGTTAGGGTTTAGAGTTTCTCTCCCATAGAGAATTAGCATTAGCTACTCCCTAATCCTTCAAGTTTAGAGGTTTGATTAGATAGCAATTAGAGAAGTAGAGCACTACGCTCTTGATTCGGATCTTCGGTAATAAAGATTGGTATTGTTCATATCTTTCTCTAATACTTTGTTCTAATTGCATTATGTCTTTATTTATTATGTTCTTAATTTGCTCTAGTTCTATATTTCATGTAGTTATGATTGATAATGAGTCTATGTATAAGTTTGCAAAGCGTTTAGCTCTTGACGCGAGGGAGTTAAGTGGTAGATCACATGTGGGCGTGGTGCTTAGATGTTATTTACCTGCAAATGTATCCTATTGGCCGGGTTGTGTGGTAGTTCACGATAGTGACAGCTTCGTTGATTCTTATATAGTCCACCCCCCCGTTGATAGGACAGGCAGAACTTGTATTGCGGTGTTCTGATTTACTTTAGCGATGATCCTTATACATGAGTGAAGAGTCTTTTATGGTATACATGATCTTGTAGATAACTAGAGTAGATTATGACTTAGTAGATAATATATAATTTAGAATCCATTCTCTAGCTAATCCGACGTCACCTACATATATGAGGAGTAGTCTATTTTCTAATTGTTGTGTTATTTACCCTTGAACTTGTAATTCATTATCATTATCTTTATGGTTTACCCCCTGCCAAAGTAAGTGACTGTGTGACGAGTTTCTTATTAGTAATCATGTTCTTGCAAGTTTATCTCTAGTCTATGCCTTGATAGATTTAGTCCTTACCTTAATTTCATCCCTTGTTCTCTTAAGCAAAATTATAAACAACGATACCTGGAATACTTATCCTGGTGAAATGCTACTATGAGGTGTTTTATCTCTGTGTTTGCGGATAGAATAGATTATTTTCTAAAGAGCCTTTACATTTATAAATACCTTTGTACACTCTGGCACCATGCGAGGGATGACAACCTAGTATTTAAGTGGTGTTAGCTAGTGTCAACTAGCATTTCTGGCGCCGTTGCCGGGGAACAAAAGGGTAACACATAGGAACGGTAAGGAAAGTCAGGAAATCAGTCAAGGTTATTCACATAAAATATTAGACTAGACTATAGAGAAATAATTGCATAAAATAGCTACTAAGTGAGAAATCATAACAAGGCACCTCTGATTTGGCAGGTTCACCCAGTTGTTTTCTATGTTTATATTTTTATACAGGGTATATCAAGATTGACTTTGGGTACATTCAACTCTTCATCATCAGAACCAAAGCAATAAAGAAAGAAAGAAGAAGCTAGCTACCAATTGTTGAAGCTATGGCACAGAAGACCCTACAAGAATTCTCTGCTCCAAGTCTTGAGAACATTCCAACTGGTCCAAGATTTGTAGTAGAAGAAGGAGTACACGAGTTTGAGCTCAACTCAAGCCTCATCAATTTGGTGCAAGCTACACAATTCAGTGGAAAGGCACATGAAGATGCTAGTGCACACTTGCAAAATTTCTTAGAGATTGGAAGCACAATCCACATCAACGGAGTTGACAAAGACGTCATACTGCTTCGCCTTTTTCCATTCTCACTAGAAGGAAAAGCGAGGAAGTGGTTCTACACTTATCAAGATAACATCAACAACTGGACGAACTTGTCACATGCCTTTTTATCAAAGTTTTTCCCTATAGGCAAAACAACTGCCTTAAGAGGAAATATTGTCAGTTTCCAACTGCAGAAGACAGAAACCATTTCAGAAGCATGGGAGCATTTTCAAGGACACATATTGTAACAGAACCGCCCAATTTACAAGAGATCAACTACGAAAAACTCCCGCCAAAGCAGTTGCTTTAACGTAATCAAACTCTCATAAACCCGGTAGTCCGTGAAATCACGAGGGATTTCAAACCAACCATCGTACAAGCCAAGATCGTAGTGATTCAACATAACAAGTCACATGTTACATCCATTTCACAAGTAGTTTGACATCCATCGGAGTTCAATATAATTATTACAACTTGAGTTGAAAAGTAGCGGAAGCAAAGTAATTTGAAACTAATATTGCCGTCATTTCAAATACATGCCAGTATCCAGGTCAACTCCAACAAAAGCAACATAGATGAGGTAACTAAGAAGGATCATGCCCATGATCTTACTCCTCCAATATGATAGGAGTCATCCAACTCTTGCAGTAGCCATGATACATCACAACCTGCAACAAGTGCGAATAAACCCTGAGTACGAGAAGGTACTCAGCTAGACTTACCCGTCATAAACTAGAAATAATATGACAACAAGGAGTATGCAAGGCTTTATTGGTGGGGCTAGCTTGACAACACTTTTTGCCTAAAAACCTTAGGTTACAGGTAAGTAACTTTTCAGGTATTTAGCACAAGTTAATAATCATTACCTGTCATCTATATTAGCACCTGTACTAGAGAAATCACTTGATTAAGATACAACAGTAGTAC